>NW_023596297.1:4485622-4552393 GCF_011947565.3 Pollicipes pollicipes
AATGGTAGCGCAAAGCAACCGGGGACTGCTAGCGCGCCGGCCCCAGGACAAATCGCGCCGCCGTGACGTCCACAACATAACCGCGAGGTCGTCTCTGTGTCACTAATCGCCTGCTGGGAAGTGCTGCCAACGCTCAGGTTTATCGTCGGTTTTGTTGAGGGTTTTCGCGTCGTTGGGGGTATCGTGAGCTTTTGTGGTGAAACTTGATTAAAGGCTTTTTCGAACTCTTCGAGCAATGGCCAGCATGTTTCTATATATCTTGTTTTACTGATTGTGCTCACATTCCTATGTTTAACACCAAGTTTAAAGGAACACAACTTATCCGCCGCGCACCGTAGCTACGCGCATGTATACAGCTAACGATTCCGAAAATTGCTGTTTTTTATTTTGTTATTTTTTATCAATTTGGTCCGAACACTTTGAATGGATGGATTTCTTGGATCATTACTCACGCCAGCAGTACCTATTGCGTGAGCCCTGAGCCCCACCATCCGATCGCGCAATTCCACGCAACGGCAGAATTTATGGGGCGAAAGCTTAACGTGCCACACTGTTCAGCACGGTCCATCCAGCCCTCTGGCATCAACAGACATTTGCCGCGACCGCTGCCACCGGCCGCAGGCCATACCTGTCGACGGCAAGTAGCAAGCGCCCTAAAGCGACTCGAACCCACCACGCCACGGGTGGGTATATCGGAAGGCGGGCGCTCCAACCAACTGGGCCACCGGGACGGACGAAATGGTTGTGCTTGTACCAAAAATCCCCCTTAGCACACTTTCCGCCGTCATTTCAGG
Source organism: Pollicipes pollicipes (assembly GCF_011947565.3). Classification (NCBI taxonomy): domain Eukaryota; kingdom Metazoa; phylum Arthropoda; class Thecostraca; order Pollicipedomorpha; family Pollicipedidae; genus Pollicipes; species Pollicipes pollicipes. The sequence goes on from NW_023596297.1 coordinate 4,486,417, forward strand.
CCGCGTCCGGCCCGTCGCGTTGCCTCCAGTCCTTGGCGGTACTCTGAACCCCACTGGAATGCCCTTCACAAATCGCTAATGGCGAGCCAAGGTCCAGTCCAACATCAGCTTATATGAAGTCGGCTTCGGCCATTGTTCCACTAAGCTGGCACGGACGCTACGCGCTGCTGGCCTGACAGACAGCAAATAGCACATTCAATCTTGAGGCCGGCTGCCAAATGGTGTGGCGGTCCGATCGCAGCCTCGGGGCACTAGCCGCGCCCGCGCGCCTACGCCCGCTTCAACGGGCGACGCGCACGAGTCGACGCGCCCACGACAGCGGCCGGCGATCCGCGAGGGTTTGGCGACGGGCTCCCGACACATCCGGCGTTTGCTGAGAATTCCTGCGTCCCGAAACGAGGTTTCCAATCTGAGGCGGCGCGTCTGGTGGCCGGCGGCGCCGGATGTCCGGCAGCGGGTCAGGCGAGGCCACCAGCCGGCTGACCGCCGCCGCCGCCGCACAATCTCAGCCACGACTCCCAGCGGCCACATCGGTCCGGCCCAGCCGCGATCGGCAGCCGGCCCCTGGTCAGCTCTCCCATTACAGTGGCAGGGCGCGGTCCGTCGTCGCCTCAGCCCCAGAGCTGAAGCTGGAGTCCGGCAGGCGGCCGCGGGTCAACGGTGGGTTCGATCCCCGTAGAAGCCAAAAGTCGTGAAGGCTTTATGGAAGATCGATACGGACGCAATCATTCAGGGACAACGTTTCACAAAACTAACTTGCCACATGCAACTAGTGGCAAATGCAACTTTCTAAGGCGAATAATGACAATAAACAATACCCAGCAACAACACATTGAAACTTGGCACAAGTAAAGTAAAACAGAAATACAAATATGTTCGAGGGTACGAGCAAGTTGTGGAGGCTAAAAGCTGCCACTGCAAAGTTTTAGGCCTGGACAATGGAAGTACTGAGGCCACATGAATATCAAGGCAATGCCAGCCCGGAGGCCCCGTGAAAGTTGTCTGGGGGGGGGGGGGGGAGGGTCAAGGTTCATGGCGGATAGATCTTATGCCCATCAGTCAGTCAGCAAATCATCTACATTCCATGTTAGCCGTCCTTAGCGAGGAAACCGCATGTCCTCGGGCGCTTTCTGAGTGACACGGCGGGAATTTCAATGAAGGCGTTCAGTAACAATAAATGGACGAAATCTATGGGCACGACCTTTGCCAGAGGGGGAAATGGTCACCTTTGCTCTTCTACAGCCGGGCATCGCAGCTCCCAATTGGCCCCTTCATTTCAAATTGGACGGATCTCGAGCGTTCATTGGTCGTCATGCCCTCAGCCGCCCGCGGCAGGCGGGAATCGCAGCCTTGCATTGGTCACTTCCGGGCGATGGATTTCCAGCGCCGCCGTAACCGGGCGCCGCGTGCGGCCCTCACCTGCAAATGGAGAGACTCTTGGCGCCCAGGTCCTGGCAGCCGTGCCGGACGCCGGCCTGCAGGTACGGCACGAACTGCAGGATCGAGCCCTTGTCGACGATGCTGCCGGACACGCCCTGCGCCACCTTCATCTTCTCCCCCTCCCTGGGAAGACAGGTCATACCGCACCATCAGACACCAGGGCACGCCCAGAGCCACCTCAGCGGTCTTCCCCTCTCTTGGGGCAGTACAGAGCAACGACGCGCCGTCAGACAACCAACACACGTTCAGAGCCACCTTAGCCTCCTTCCCCTCCAGGGGAAGGACAGACTTCCCATCCGGCCCCAACTGCATCCCGTGCTATTTGACAACCAGACCCCCCTTCGCGACCTTCAACTTCTCCCCCTCCCTAGAGCAGACAGGCACCAATCATCGCACCCGCACACTCCGAGACACGACATACAGCACATTCAGCAGCTCCCTTTAGCCTTATCTCGTAAAACGAGTGAACCTTACATAAACAGGAATGAACCTTATACACGTTACCGGTGCTGAGACCACCAGTCAACACTTAAATTATCCCAATTCGCGTACGTGAGCTGCGCAATGTACCGTGCGCAACAGTTGGCTGGTGGTTCTGCCGCACGTCCATCCACGAGCGCGCTGCCAGCGCACGTCATCCACCGGCAACAGCGGCATTCTCCGCGCTCCCGCGCGGGCCGCGTGACGCACGCACCCCGGCCACCCCCGCACGGGGAGACGTGGCGCTGGCGCCACGTGCGCCGCCGCTGCCGCCGCCGCCGACGGCAGCGGCGGCGCGACACGCCACGCGCGGAGCCGCCGGCGACGGGCCGCGACCGGCCGCCGCCGGCTGGCCCCGACGGGCGCTTAGCTGGCGGCCGGCGCCATTGGCGGGCCGTTTCGAGGGCGGTCATGGTGCGGCCGTGATGACGCCGGCGGCGCCCGGCCGGATTACGGCCGGCGGTCCGGCGCCGGCCGCGGAGGCGGCGGAACTGCGGCCTCGACGTGGCCGGCGGCTCTGGCCGCCGCGACGGCCAGCTGTCGCTCGTAATCTCAGCGTTACACCACGTGACTCGAGCCAAACCTGGTGCTGCTGTGAAGCACGCCGCACTGCCAAGTGCGCCACGAATAAATCGCCTCGTTCAGGGCATGGGTGCCGACGTTGAGCGATTAGATCTTATCACACGGCCCGTCCCAATGGTATGCCTGTTGAGCGGAACATTTGGTTCTCGCGCCACGTTTCGGCCGAAGTGCTAGGTCTACGTACCACACGGAGTTCAAGTCGGGGCTTGGGTTCACGAGGTGCAGTCGTGAGCGTCTCTAATTCGACTGACCTGACCTTTTAACTTCTGGGCGGGTTGTATGAAGCACCCTCCCATTCCCCATAGTTTTAACAGCTGCTGTTCATCGTGATTCGAGGCCTGCAGAGCTACTGTTCTGACACTTGGCGATTTGTATTTATAACTTGAGCTTCTGCCGTATGAGTCCGCCACCATACCAAGTCGTTTATTTTTCATACAATTATTATTTCTACAACTATCATTTATGAGCGTGTTCAGTATCTGTAGCCGATGCCATGCGAGGTAAGGGGAGGTCAAAAGGTTATATAAGGTTAGATATACATGGAGGGGGGGGGGGGGGAGGGGAGAAATGGAGGGTAAATTTCACCAGAGGTGAAAGTTAACCGCATATCCTCATCTTTCTGCGTCCGCCACCAACACAAAAAACGACTCGTATGCGCTGCAAACAGCACATAAACGCCGGACGCTATTTGTTTCGTAGCATGTGGTTTGAATCTACCACAGACACCGTGTCTCAACATTTATCTTAACCGCTGTTTCACTTCATACGCGCACAATTGACAAATCATTGACAATTTTAAATGCCAAATTTTATTAATGTTATATATTTATGTGTGAAAGGTAATTTACGATCTAGCAGTCAGAGGACTCGAACGTCATGATCAGCCTGTGAATTCCTACATCTCGGGGTCAAATTGACCTCAAGATAGACCTCAAGCGGAATCAATGGATCGAAAACGGCGAACAGTGGACCTACAAAACAAAACACACAACGATGGTTTCCAACAATCGCGCTACACCAAACGCATCAAAGGTCGTTTTGAGTAACTCACCACGTGAATCCCTCTCCTAGTAAACGATGTGTCACCAGAAATTATAATTGAGAGTTACACAACCACCACAGGTGCTGTCGCAGACGACCGACGACTCCAGGGACCCCGGGGCCGCACATGCTGCGTGATCTCGCTCCTTCCAAGTCCAGTCACGGAACGCCCGTCAAACCAGACACGACGAGTCACAATGGAAATCGAACCACCAAACTTGTTTTCTGCGACACATCGAATATTAAAGGAAAGAGGAACGTGGTCCTACAGTTCAAACATTTCTCGGTCCAAGTTCCAATGCACGACAGCTCGAAGCGCACTGCTTTGAAAGCCGCTCATGCAGTCAGCAGCAGAAAACACGCTGTCCACAGCTGTTGCAAGGCGTAGGGTACGGGGCAGCAATGGGCTATCGACCGATCGGGATCAATAAAATGGCGGCCGCCTGTGTTAAGATGCTGCGTATCAACACACCAGTTACCCAATTTGTCGAACAGCATTAGTTGTTCATGTCATGGCATGCCATGATACTACAGTTTTACGAAGCACTCAGCTGCTGAGGCTTTACGGCGTCGCCTGCCTCTCATCCTGTGCATGAAAGGCGAGCACCGCGGGGTTCTCTGAAGCTATGAAATATAGCATATGACATTATGTGGCTCCATCGTTTTGTGGACAGGTCTACTCCCTTCTCTAAGACCGTGCACTGGCTCCTCAACTCACAACAATCAGCGCAAGCGGTATGTTGGCTTTAGAGCGCTACAACTGCTTTATTATTCCGTGTCCCGACGCGGTACCATAAGCCACAGATGTAACATCAGCTAGCATTGCCCCACCGCCGCTGGCGTGGTGCCCTTGTTGTACAACTGTCAACGAACCCTACCCGGCCTGCCTCCTGCCCAATGCAGGCTGGCTGATTGCTTTCCCACTCCCAACGCAAAAACAAAAGATAAAAAAGATGCAGATTACAATAGCAAACTACGCTACCAGCTAATCAGCATTAATTGCTTCTTACCCGCGCAAAGTACCCATGCATACTACTTCTTTTGCAAACAGCATTCAAACGCAACGCACCACACAATGAAAGGCCCCGAAGCGCTCACAAAGAGAAGAGGCGTCACCAGCGGCGGTGGTCATTAACGCGCGCACACTTTGAAGAGCGTGCAGCAAGCTGCCCTCATGGCATCGGCCCGGCCGCCGGGTGGAGCGAGACGCTCTCCACCGAGCCGTCGTCGCGCTAGCCGAGACTCACTTGTGGAGTACCGGTCGCCCTGGGTGCCCTGCTTCTTCTCCATGGCCTCCAGCGAGCCCATGCCGCGGTATTTCTTCAGCCGTACTCCGTCCGAGAAGAAGTATTCGCCGGGCGCCTCGGTGGTGCCCGCCAACATACTGCCCATCATCACTGGCGGATGTGGGGCACGGTCAGACATGGGTCGGGGGGCGCGTCAGACACGGGTGACGGGGGTACGTCACACGGGTGACGGGGTGCGTGAGACACGGTTGAGAGGTTACGTCACGCACGAGTCACGGGGTATGTCACACACGGGCCAGGGAGAACGCCACACAGGAGTCAGGAATTGCGTCAGACACAGGTCACGGGGGATGTCACACAAGGTCAGGGGTTGTGTCCACACACACAGATCAGGGGGTACGCCACCACACACAGGTCGGGGGTACGTCAGACACACATGTGATAGTTGTATAAAGGGGTTTGTGGCTAAAGATGGTGGATGACGACGTTGGTTGCGATCCTACCTTAATACAAGGTACAGCGAATGGTCCCCGGTAGGAACCGTTAAACAACTAGAGTGTGAACCGCCCGCACGTCTGTCGCCATTTTCTGTTGCACACACTCAGCCGCCGCCTGTCACCTGTGGAGGCGCCCAGGGCCAGGGCCTTGATGATGTGTCCGACGTTCTGGATGCCGCCGTCAGCGATTCACCGGCACGCCGAAGCGGCGCGCGTACTCGGCCACCTTGTACACGGCAGTGCCCTGGGGTCGGCCGACGGCCATCACCTCCTGCGCGGGGCACACAGACACGGTCACCGGCGCCTCCCGAGGGACGCAGGCCCGGCTGCCGCCGCCCGCTGCCGCACCCCGGCAGGGTACGGCCACCTGGCGGCAGCTCCGTCGTCCCCTCGACGTCCCCTCCACCCGCTACACGGACACGCCTCTCGGCAAACAGCCAGAAACCTGCCGCCAGATCCTCTATCGTATCATACATTGACGCGTTTATTGGTTTTCGATTCAGAGGCCAGAGGCGCTGTGGAACAGCCGAGAAGCTCTCCAACTTCATTATTTCCGACCGGCAGATAACTTGCGATCTCAAAATGCCGCTTTTAAACCTTGACCGATTCGGCACAATGGAACGATGCCATTTCGATGTTTTCTCCGGCTCGAGGCGCCGCCGCGCCAGGGCCTACCGCACCGACGTACTGACTGCGCGATAGTGGTTCAGCATACCATATGCCCGTGTCGGACCCGTGCATTACAACAATGCTCCCGCGTCAATAGCGTAGGGCCGGCAAACGTACAGGCATCTCACGGATTTCTGTGCACCTGCCAATCATAGACCGGTGGGTTCGATCTCTTCAATTGAATTGGTTCTCCGGTTCAGTTGAAATCCCTGGGTTTGTTGGGAGCTTCCCTTTACGCTGCACTATCTCCGCAAAGTTGCGCCGTTTGCATGGCTGCTTCAGCGGTGGTGCATTCATTACAGTAGCATTTCAGTTCACAGCGTCACGACAAAAGACGAATTACAAGTGGCCATACATCAGCTCCCGAGATTTACTGGGACAGAAAGCTGCTGCTTCAATCGGAATTTTCTGCTTGCTCTGAAGAAAAATGCCAAACTACTTCTTGGCTGACTAAATACGTCTCAGTTGCTACAAGAAAAAGGCAACGAAAGGACAGCACACCTGGCCTTTGGAAGCAGCGCCATACTAGGCATTGAGATAGCGTACAATACACCAGTATAACCATGACATAACATAGTTATCCGTACCAAACATTTCGCATCGCTTGCGTATGACCCGTCATCCCATAAGTGGCGCCTATGTGCCACGAAACCCGGCCACAAAGTCACGAACGGCGGTCGCGCGAGGCTTCGCTTCCCAAGCGCTCTCACAGATGGCCCCGACATCGCCACCGCCGTCCACAACACATTTCCACAATCCGACTGTGCGTCACCACGCTGATCGCGGCCACGGCGGGCGCGGCAGCCCCACAAACGCCCGGACACTGCGAGGCTCCCCACACGGCTTCTACACCGCAACATGCCGACACCCCACGGACCACAGACCCCCGACCCGCCCAGGTGGAGGGGCGGGGCGGGGCGGGGCGGGGCGGGGCGCTCACCTGCGTAATGCAGATGGAGCCGCTGCCCATGCCGACGCGCAGGCCGTCCGCGCCGGCGTCGATCAGGTTCTTGGCCTGCGCCGCCGTCACCACGTTGCCTCCGATGACCTGGCGACGGGCGGCGGTGAGGGTCAGTCACGGTCAGCCCGTGGCGAGCCCGGTCGCGGCACGCACGGGGAGCCGAGGTCACCGTCTACAGGCGGCAGGTCCCGCCACGGCAGACGCGGCGTACGATCGGCACGCACCGCGCAAGCGCCACCATGGGCCCGCCGGTTCATACCAGTCGAGCGCTGGTGGTGTTCTCCAGGAAAAGCAAGCAGACCCAGATAACCGTACGACGTGCCCCGACAGCCACGCCCGCTGCACCCTCGCCGCGAAGTTTTCGACGCTGACGTCATCCGATGAGCGTCAGTGCGTCACGTGCTACAAACAAATATATAACACATCGTTATCACATACCAACTGGCCGCCCATCCTTTCACACGAGGCCCACACAAAGCCCCCTCCCCTCCCAGCGCAGCACGCCTGGTGGTCCGGCTGGTTGGCAGTCACTACGCCTCACATGACCTCCCATCGGAGCCCATCTCCTCCCTCCCCCAGCGTTAAACGCTCTCAGGCTGGCGCACCCGACTGACCTGCATCTCGGGATAGTTGTCCTTAATGTAGCGGATCATCTTGATCTGGAAGACACTGTTGCCCTGGGACGAATCGAGGACAATGACGTCAACGCCGGCCTGGTACAGCAGCTCCAGACGCTTCTTGTCGTCCTCCCGCGTGCCTACCGCCGCCCCCACCAGGAGCTGTTTGTTCTCATCCTTGCTGCTCATCGGGTAGGTGCGAGACTTCTTCAGGTCGGTGCGCGCGATCAGTGCCACCTGTCGGGCGTATCGGTAATTAGAGTGGCACTCGGAAATTCCGGTACGAGATCATGCATAGAACGAGCAACGAGGCCTATGCTTAATCTACCTCGACGTGTAACGAACATACCCCCAATACACAGCAGGCTTTCTGGAGTTGGAACACAGGGCCAACACATCCGGTGGCAATCCCACCGGAGCACGCCGACCCCCTCCGCCCGCACGGGGCCGAAAGTCTGACACGGAGCACTCCGCCAAACCCCGGCACAAATCGACGGTGGCGAGCCACCAGGTGGCGCCAGTCTCGCGACCAACGCGTGCAGCGCGCGAGGTAACGCAACTATGACCAGTCCTCAGGGCGCAGCGCGGCCGCCGCAGTGGCGCCAGCAGTGCGGCAGCGGCGGTGGCGGAGACGACGTGGCCCGCAGTGGCCCAGTGCCCAGGCGGCTCACCAGCTCCTGGTTGTCGTTGACAATCGGCAGCTTGCCTTTCTTCGACTTCTCCAGGATGTCGTTGGCGTCCTGCAGGCTGACCGAGGCCGGCGCCGTCACCAGATCGTCTGCTGACGTCATGACCTGTCAACAGACCGATCCGATTGGCCGCGGCAGCACCCGTGACGTCACATACCTGCGTCGCCCACATCGTCGTTGCCAGAACGAAATATGTTGGCTGCTGCATGATAATAATGCGAATGCGCCACTGATTCGATTTATTAATCGCTCGCACGTGGGCATCGCAAAAGCCGTCGCAATGACACCCTTTACCACGCAGTCAACCAACGGAAAGCTGAGAATAATAAGAGAGTGAACCGGCCACGAGGCGAGCATGGTCAGTCCTTGAGTGTAGTCAGATAGGTCTACAAGGGACACACAAACGAGTCACCCTCCTTTCAGCTGAACACCACACGCCGTGCGTGCTAACACCGGACGCCATCCGCACAGACACCCAGCACACCACGTCTGCAGCACCGACGCCCCGTTCGGGCGCCCTTTACCCGTGCGACGGTCACGACGCCGACCGCTGGGTACCTGGGCGATAGTCATGTCGGAGGAGGGCTCCAGGAAGTCCATGTCGCGCGAGGTGACGATGCCCAGCAGCCGGCCACCCAGCCGGCCGTTCTCCGTCACCGGGAAGCCGCCGAAGCCGCGCGTCCGCTTGATCTCGAACACATCCTTCACCTGCGGCGCGGCAGGGGCGCGGTGACCGAGCGGGGCGTGCGGCGCGCGGGACAGCACCAGGCGCCGATACCTGCACGACACTCATGGCTTTACGCCACACAGGATAACAGTAATGCGCAGGACGCTGGCACCGCTATGTCAGCATCAGGTGCACAACACCGTAGGTTGGGTATGCGTCGACAACCGGCTATGCACGCTATGGACTTTTGATGCGAACCGAGATACTTTCATATCAGATGACAAGCGTCTTCCAGGGTAGAATAATTATCACGGAGTGAAAACAGCCCAGAAACACCGTTTTTTCAAGTTAAAGGGGCGGGTGGGCCATGTTTTCGATGGAGGCGCATCCCACTCGGTCTACATGGCGTTTTCGCAAATTTCTCAGCGATCCGCAAACACCATTACAAATGAACATTTTCGAGAAATTCCCAGCAGTCTTCCTGGCTTACCGCCACCAGAAAACAAATCTCTTCCACAATTAATTCTGGTTTATCCGCCTAAAGATCAAACTATGTCTTTACAACTGAATGCTTTTCTCACAGTAAGCCACAACTGAATGCTTTCGTGATTTTGAATCCCCACCAGGCATGAGCCAGACCAGTCGGGTCACTTCAGGATTGGCTGGCGGATAGCAGACTTACGGGTGTCACCATACTTAACGTGACATCGTGCTGTTTCCAGCTCCGACCAGCTTCTTACATTCTCAGTTGTCAAAACTGCCTATTTCATGCCTCGGGTAATCTAGGTGCAATATAGGACTTGATGCATTCTGAACTCCGCTCACGAACTCGCTCCATATTTTTTTGAGACAAGTACCCTACTTTCAGACCACACTAGAAAACCACACATGAAACCGGACTAGAAGACAGCTGTCGTAACACCAGCTACACACCACCTATCTGGGCAGCCCGTATCTTCAGCATGCAACGAACGATGTAGCCGTCTACCGCGGGCGTCGACCCTGTCTGCCACGCGGCCCACGGTCACTGCACGAGGCAGGGTTTCCGCGATTTTCGCTTAGAGCCGGCTGCGGACGGTCGGGTATAAACAAACAGTCGGCGCCTGCTGCGAAAACATCGCGGCCCGGTCCCAGCGAAGAAGGCCCGGCAACGCCCCTAATAGGGGGCTCCGCGTAACCCAGCGGCCTCAGGGGGTCGGGTTCCAGTGGTCAGAGCACACCAGACCAGAGCAGTGAAGGCACACAGAGGAGTTTCGTCAAATCAACCGTGGTACTGGTTTTCGAACGACCACGAGTCGGGTCACGTAACTGAATAGTGTGACGAAAGTAGTGCTGCATTCGTCACGTTTCCGTGACTTGGTGAGACGTCGCCAGTAGAACGGGATGATGCGAACACATCTGGCATGGTAAAATAATGCCTTTCGTTTTGAGCTCCGCCGTGTAAAACATCTCCTCCCGCACCACGTCGATTACCTGGCTCATCATCCAGAACAATGCAGTCCACTGAATCAAACGCGCTACATCCCATCCAACCTCAACCGTTCTGTGACAGTTCTCGTCAGTCCACCCCACTGTGTACCTCGTCCTCCACCACGCCCCCACGCCGGCAGAGTGGCAGCCGCCTGCACCACCACGACCTCAGGTTACTCCCCGCCGGTACCGGCCGTCAGCGGCCGCGCCCGGCCTCACCTTATGATTCGGTGACAGCACGAACGGGTCGCGTATGAAGCCGTGTTTGTACTTTTTGACCTTGAGCGCCTCGTTGGCCTGGAACTCTGGCGAGCAGTTGTTGTGGATGATGCCGATGCCGCCGCACAGCTGCGAGCGGAGCCGCCAACCGTCAACAGGGTGCCGCGTCACCGGGCCCGACTGGCCGCCGACGCACCCACCGCAGCGGCAACACGGCTCGCGCTTGGCACCGAGCACCGCACGAGCGAACACTGAGACAAGACACGGTGCGGCCTCCAACACCATCGACGGCGAGCAGCCGGCGGGGGTCCGGCGGGCGGCGCCGAGCACCCCACGAGCGAGCGCCGAGACGAGACACGGAGCGGCCGCGAGCACCGCCGGCGGCGACCAGCCGGCGGGGCCTGGCGGACGGCGCCGACATCGGCAGCTGGTCAGGCTGGGTCGGCTCGGACCGGACCGGGGGCCGCCGGCCGGCGGGGCTCACTCACCGCGATAGAGATGGCCATCTCCGACTCTGTGACCGTGTCCATGGGCGACGAGACCAGCGGCGACTTCAGCGTGATCTTGCGGGTCAGCGCCGAGGCCAGGTCCTGCGGCGGAGACGGGCCGGGGTCACCGCGGGCGGGGTAATGGTAGGTCGGGTGAAAACGGGCGAAAGGTCACGATAAGTCGAGTCACCACGATCAGAAAGCCACGACACTACGGGCCAACGAAGACGGGAGATCAGACGCGGCCAGGTTACCCCAGTCAGGCCGAGACACGTCGGATGGACGCAGAGGGAAAACAACACATAATATAGTAACTGATATTTTTTTTTAATTTGGTCCGAATCCTTTGAATGGATGGATTTCTGGGATCAGCGCTCACGCTAAGCAGTGCTTGTTGCGTGAGCCCTGACCCCCACCATCCGATCGCGCAGTTCCAGGCAACGGCAGAATTTAGTGGCGAAAGCTTAACGTGCCGCAATGCTCGGCACGGTCCGTCCTGCCCTCTGACGTCAACTGACCTTTAGCGCGACCGCTGCCACCGGCCGCAGGCCATACCTGCCAAGGGCAAATAGCGAGCGCCCTAAAGCGACTTGAACCCATCCCGCCACGGATGGGTGGGTCGGAATGCAGGCGCTCTAACCAACCGAGCCACCGGGACGGACATACATTACGTGATATATGTATATGATATATGTATATGATGGTACATGATATATGTACATGATATGATATGATACACTACATGATATATGTCATATGATAATATAGCATATGGTACAAAAATTATATGATAAAACCATGCCACCTAAAATGAAGATACCTGGGACTGATATGTATATTTTGCAGCTTGCATGTTACCGTTTGCCCTGGGTTTCTTTGTAGTTGAACGTCGGCGGTGTGGTATTCCTTTAGATTGTATTAGCTGCATTGCCCTAGCAAATCATTGGCGTTGGCCAACAACGGCCAGTAATTTCGTTGGAACGTGTCCAACTATTAAAAAGAACCATTCTGGGATTTTATTCCAGACAGAAGTCCGATTTTCCACGAGTCGCTTTTCGGTTATAAAACCAGATGCAGGTAGCTCATATTATCCCTTTGCAGTATACCTTAATGCACTATCCGTGCGTCGCCAGGCATACTAGAAAGATTGGTTTTAAAGCAACAAAGCTAGGACACAACCACGCCATAATTCACACAACTACAACGTTGCCCACGATGAGAGAGCAAAAAAAAAAACAACAACAAAACACGAAAAACTTAAACCACCAGCAGGACGCGCAAAACGAACTGTCATTTGCGCACTGCTATTAAAATAAATAACAAATGTGCCCGTTATCCTCATTTTATCCTTAGGTAGTCAAAAAGAGAAGCATGTTCATCATTTCCTCTTTTCACGTTGATAGTTCATTGGCGTCAGAAACGTCCACGAAAACCCAACATGAAAAAAACACGCTTAACATGTTGTTCGAAAACAGTGAATAACTAGACACTAGTCTCATTCTCCGACAATGAACCAGCGGCGTCGTACCTAGCCCAAAGTTCAACATGCAACAGCAGCGCGACCAACTGCAGGCGAGGGGATCCAGGCGTTCCGGTACCGTACACCTTCTCCCAACATTTCCCTCTTCCCAGAACTTTATCGCGCCTTGCAAACCAGCCTGCACAGACTGCTGTCCAACACACGTGCAGCGGTGCGATCAGTTACTTGGGGCCGGAAGACCTCAGCCCCACTGTATACCCACAAACAACCCGAGATGGCTGCGGCCTGTCGTCACCGGCCTGGCGGCGTGTCGGAACTGACCGGCTCGGGCTCACACGGGGGCCACTCGGCACTGGCTGGGCTCTGGGCCGGCACCTGGGGTGGCCCGGCCGGGGCCAGCTGTGGCAGGGAGGCGGTGCCGCTGCAGCGTTGCCACCCGCCGCCCAGGCCGGCCCCACACGCTGGCTCGCTCGCGGACCGGGTCAGGAGGGACTGCGAACAGACGGAAGCCGGGTGCGAGCCGGGCAGGCAGGACTGCGGACGGACGGGAGACAGGCACGAGCTGGGCCAACAGGACAGCAAACTAATGGGAGCCGGTTGGGAGCCGGGCAGGCAGGACTGCGGACGGACCTGAACCAGACCAACTGGACAGCAAACTCGGGAGCCGGGTGGAGCCGGGCAGGCAGGACTGCGGACGGACGGGAACCGGACCTGCTGGACAGCAAACTCGGGAGCCGTGTGGAGCCGGGCAGGCAGGACTGCGGACGGACGGGAACCGCACCTACTGGACAGCAAACTCGGGAGCCGGGTGGAGCCGGGCAGGCAGGGCTGCAGAAGGACGGGAGCCGGACCAACTATACAGCAAACTCGGGAGCCGGGTGGGAGCCGGGCAGGCAGGGCTGCAGACGTACGGGAGCCGGACCAACTGGACAGTAAACTCGGGAGCCGGGTGGAGCCGGGCAGGCAGGGCTGCAGAAAAACGGGAGCCGGATCAACTGGACAGCAAACTCGGGAGCCGGGTGGGAGCCGGGTAGGCAGGGCTGCAGACGGACGGGAACCGGATACGAGCTGGGCAGCAAACTAAAGGGAGCCTGGTGTGAGACGGACGGGAGCCGAGTGCGAGCCGGCCAGACAAGACTGCACAAGGATGGGAGCCGGATGCAGGCAGGACCAACAGGTCGGCGAACAGACAGGAGCAGGGTGCGAGCCAGTCAAGACAGGACTGCGGACGGACGGGAGCCGGGCACGCGGAGGGCAACGGGCAATCCGAGTGCTTCAGTCACGCAAGGATAACATAACAGACTAGAATCGGCGGATTAATCTTTTGTTGCTTCATCATCTCATTCACTTACTCACTGGAGTTCCCAGTGATCACCCGGCGGTAGAGTAATCTAGTCAGTGACTGAGTGCTTTCTTTAGTTTCATAGTGCACGCTGATCCCAAAAGTGTTGCGAGTACTCGTAGCTGTACTTGCATTTAACAGTAGGCGCGCTCTAACGTAATTGCCGCTCAATCTGAATGCACACTACACTCTCCGGTTGGCCTCGATCAGTCCGGATAATAAATTTGTGATCAGGCGCCTCCGGACGCTCTGAGGCAGACGTAACACACGCCCGACGATGGGGGGGGGGGGGGAGAGGGAGGCGACCTGACAAAAGACCTCTGACGTTTGGACTGCGTAACTTTTTTGACCGTTAAATGTATGCAAATGTGAAATGCATGTATGTTAATTTAGGTTGAATTTTTCGAGCCCCATTTTGTGAGATTTTTTTTACTCGACCCACCCGATTTTAGGGTTTTCTTTTAACAGGTCGTGACCTATGACCCTCTGTGAAGGTCATCAGCCGGGTTCTACGCCAGAACGACAATGCATTCACTTACGGACATTCGGTCCACTCCACTTGCTTGATCTACAAAAGCCATCTAGATTGACGCCACGCCAGACATGTAAGGCGTTATTGTGCCTGAAGATAAGGGGCCAAGTTACCCGAGGTCAAGCTATCAGAGTTCAGGGTGAGATAAATATGTCCGGTTGTTCTCTTAGATGGGACTGTTGGCAACTGCACTTGCAAGAATGGGTTTTAGGTCCATCATTCAATATTATACGAGCATAGTACAATCAATCGTATGAAATTATTGGGTCGAGGTCACCCTGGGTCAGATAAATGTAAAACAAGTAGGCACCTAGGGCATGATTTGGACTATGATTGGTACAGTGTGCGGTATCTGATCAATTTTTAACTCACTACTTGTGAGCACTTGCATGCAAGAGACACTGACCTTCCAGAGGTCAAACAGGGTAATGACCTTTAAACTATCGGATACTGCATGCAGCATCTAAGCTGCCTTGTCGGAACCCATGAAACAGTTGTAATATATGTGATTTAGCTTGGGTACGCTTGTTCCAGACTGTTTAATTACTTAACATATGCACTATGAATGTTGTTAAATATATTGTAAAATTTTATGACCTTGTTTGACCTGACATATGTTCTTCACATAGTTTTTATCCTGTGCACAATTTTCATGATTTTTCACACTGGTTCAGACTTTCTCATTATTACCAAATATTGCAAAGATGGGACGAATTGCCTCATACGTAAGTTTGACCCGTCTGATGTCAAATGTGTTTAATCAAATTATTCCTGAGTGAAGAAGTGGCAAGCAATTGATATCTGATAGCCTAGCACGAACATCTACGATGCATAATGGTACAAAGCTTACGTAACCCCAATGATCTGGGTTGACTTCTGACTTCACAAACTATCACAAAATGAAAAGAAACGCTGTTAGACAACGTAGACGAAGTTGTATGCATCGGTCGTATCAATGTATCCGTCCTTTCTCCGTTACCCTATATTGTTCAGCATGGTAGCTACCGGTAAGACTATATATCGCGCACTACGATTGATATTTCAGACACGATAGTAATTCCATGACCTGACAGACCACCCATTGGTCCGGACCCAACAACCCAGCTAATAAAAAAAAAAACAAGGAAGCGAGAAATACGCTAGTGCTCACATAATTTCCCTTTTCCTCAGTGTGAGAATCATACAGGCGAGACCTGTCTCATTTACGACATGACCTGTTATTGTGAGGTCGTTATTGTGAGATCAAAGCTTTCCTACCGATCTGGAACCGAACAGGTGGATATATTTCGGCAGCTTAGAAAACGAGCGACGAGCCAGGCCGCGCCTTGCTCAGAACCTCTGATGGCCGTCCCAGAGTTTGCCGCCTCCTGCTGCCACTATTGCAGCGGGTTCCATCTGGTCCTTCCTTGGCTTGACAGTGCAAGGACATGCCTCGGCTTGACAGTAAATGGACATGCCTTGGCTTGACAGTGCAAGGACATGCCTTGGCTTGACAGTGCAAGGACATGCCTTGGCTTGACAGTGCAAGGACATGCCTTGGCTTGACAGTGCAAGGACATGCCTTGGCTTGACAGTGCAAGGACATGCCTTGGCTTGACAGTGCAAGGACATGCCTTGGCTTGACAGTGCAAGGACATGCCTCGGCTTGACAGTGCAAGGACATGCCTCGGCTTGACAGTGCAAGGACATGCCTCGGCTTGACAGTGCAAGGACATGCCTCGGCTTGACAGTAAGAGGACATGCCTTGGCTTGGCAGTAAGAGGACATGCCTCGGCTTGACAGTAAGAGGACATGCCTTGGCTTGACAGTGCAAGGACATGCCTTGGCTTGACAGTGCAAGGACATGCCTTGGCTTGACAGTGCAAGGACATGCCTCGGCTTGACAGTGCAAGGACATGCCTCGGCTTGACAATGCAAGGACATGCCTTGGCTTGACAGTGCAAGGACATGCCTTGGCTTGACAGTGCAAGGACATGCCTTGGCTTGACAGTGCAAGGACATGCCTTGGCTTGACAGTGCAAGGACATGCCTTGGCTTGACAGTGCAAGGACATGCCTTGGCTTGACAGTGCAAGGACATGCCTTGGCTTGACAGTGCAAGGACATGCCTCGGCTTGACAGTGCAAGGACATGCCTCGGCTTGACAATGCAAGGACATGCCTCGGCTTGACAGTGCAAGGACATGCCTCGGCTTGACAGTAAATGGACATGCCTTGGCTTGACAGTGCGAGCAGAGGTTGTCCATCCTGCCGACCGTGTCCTCGTGGCTGATGACGCCCCGCCTGCTCCACTCATTGGACACGTTATCAACAGCGCTGCCCTCGAGCCACGTGACGCTCTTGCCAGCCCCGTACGCATTCCAGACAGTTTGGGCAAAGCCTTGTTATCAAAACGCGTTATTAAGTGGTTACTAAATGCCACGAATCAACATTCAACCGAATACGTTTGTTGAGACCACCTCTCAATTTACGTTTGTGGGTTTCACTGGTCGCTATTTTCTGGTCTTCACTGTACTCGTATCCTCGCAACAGGTAAATTCACAACCAATTAGCATCTGGCAGTCAATATTGTTTGCTGCTGCGATCAGGTGTAAAGGCAAGGAGCAGACCGTTTTGGCCTGGAAATGGGTTATTTTGCAGAAAATTTCACCGATTCAAAAAAATCACCGATTCACCGACACCGATTCAAAAACCGATTCGCACCTCTCCACAATATCATTGGTGGCACTCGATCGTCTGATTGCTTTTACTTTGAACGCCACAAAATCGGGCATATATGCCACATCCAAAGGAAGATGTAGAGCCGATGTCCTTCGCTGTCAATCACGTCAACTAATGCAACCCAAATGGGACAGATTTCCGCGCGCCGTACCAGGCACTGTGGTGCGACCCGCACCAAAGTGTGACAGAAACCTTCCCCTCGCTACGCTGATTCAGAACATGAGAACTCGGGGTGTACCAAAGACGGTTCTTGAGCTTTTAAAGGTCACACGACAGAGTTTTCCCATTCACTATTAAAGATATTCAACACCAACCAGACATCCGTAAGCCAAACAACGCGGCTCGATTTAGAGAACCAAATAAAGAACCCGAACAGTTGCGCTCCGTAAATAATCAATGAACCTATCGGAATTCCACTAACAGTTCAGCTACCCCCAGTGCGAGCCACAAACGAACCGCGCACAACTCCAGCCGCCAACCCACGTGGCTGAAAATCGCGCGATTGCGACATCGCCCGCGGTTGTCTGGCAGCGCGCCGCCGCCGGATCGCGGCCGGGCGCCGGGCCACGCCGCACTCGGCCAACTGTGACCCAGACCTGGTCGCCGGCCAGTCGGCGGGGGCGCAGCTGTCCCAGTTGGCAGCAGCGCGCCGCCGTCACTCGACACGTAGCCGGCGGGCGGGTCGCGTCGCCAGGGGCTAGACTGCGCCGTCATCGGAGATTCCCCACCGGCCGGCAGCTTCTGTTCCGGTGACGCAGGCGGCTTCACACCCGCGTCTTGCTGCGCTCTGGACCGCCTCGCACTCACGGGACGTGAGTGCGGGGCGCATCGCTGCACCCCGGACAGCCCCGCACCCTCGACATCCCGACGTCAGTGTTCAGCTCGCCTGCAGCTGGCCAGGCGTCCGTCCGCGTCCCCACCCTCCGTACTCCACGCGGTGCCACCCGCGCCGGACTCCGGGAGCCGATATCCCCGTCCCAGCGTCACCGGCTAACGGCCAGCGCCCGGCGGCATCGCCTGACGGTCTCGCCGCGCGGCGACCGGCCCGGCCACGGCGCGTCCAGGGCGGGGCCGGGGCCAAGTGCGCAGGGTCTGGCGCGACGCACCAGGTCGGCCGAGCCGTCTCGTCAGCGGCGCTCACGGCGGGGCTCACCGCCACCACGAGACACACGGCGCGTGCCGCCACGCTGGAAGGTGCGACGCTGGGATGACGTGAGGATCGTTGTTCACACGGGGGGGGGGGGAGGAGGGGGAAGTGACCTGGTTCAAAACCCTTGTTACGCGGCATACAAAGGAGGTGTGAGCTGGCAAGCGAGATGCCCTTGCAGCACGGGGAAGTCCGGCATAAAGACAAGCTCAAGGACAGGACGGCGAAGTTATTTACGTCCACCGCTCGGCGCCGACTTCGGCTTTAAATAAGCTGCTGACGGTAATCGCGCGCGAACGTTCGGAGGCATCGACCGCTCTTGGGGCTCCCATCAGTCACTGCCAGAACCGTTCCAACAATCACGCCCTCGGCGAAAGAATGGCCACGAAATAAGTCGCAGTCCTCCCCCACACCCCACCGGAGCCGCAGTGTTAAACACTAGCACCGACGCGGCGGCTACGAAGGTGCTCCTGCCAGGAAGCCGAACACGTCAGGCTGCCGGCCCAGCGGCGGAGCGCCAACAGTCCACTCTGACAGATTCCCGAACGAAATGCGACGCGCTGGCAGCAGGCCCGCGTCCGTCGGTGTCCGCTGGCAAGTAACACGTGGCCGGCGGGTGTCGACAGGGCGATACACGTGGCCGGCGGGTGTCGACAGGGGCGATACACGCGGCCGGCGGGTGTCGACAGGACACAACACGCGGCCGGCGGGTGTCGACAGGACACAACACGCGGCCGGCGGGTGTCGACAGGACACAACACGCGGCCGGCGGGTGTCGACAGGACACAACACGCGGCCGGCGGGAGGCGGCACGTGGCGCCAGCGGACTGTCCGATACGGCGGCTTAACATTCCAACTCTTCGAGCTTCCGACTGTGCTGACTGTCTAGCACCAGGGGGTTTTTAAACTTACGGTAACACGGTCCCGTTCACCGCCGGCCTTGTAGATTATCTGATAGCAAGGCCTTCAGACCTACGAGCGCATCCAAGACCGAACAAAAATTCCTGCAATCTGGCGATCATAAATGTCGCAATGTCGCCTACCGAAACACCAGCAGCACCGCTCTTAATGCATCCGACGCTGATGCGTAAGAACGCTTCACCCTATGCGCGACCACGGACGTAAACCACAAGACGGTGACGTTGCGGGAAACAAAACGCATATTCCACATCAAGTAACAGGTTCTTAGTTCCGGAGGTGGTCAGTATGGGTCGAGGCCACATCATGAACAAGTCCTTCCTCACCCAATAAGCCAGAAATGAGTGAACTGGCTGTTTCTGGGTGGCCTAGACAGACCTGGGCCTGACAACCGGGTTCATCCGGCCGGCTGGACGGACCAGACAGTCGGTTGAAGGCACATGCGGGCACCAATACTGCTTATCGATTCATCCGTAGCCGTGATTGACCGCGAACACGCAGGCATGTTACCAATCAGAGCCGCGCCCGCAATCCCGCGCTCCGACCCGGCTCAGGCGACTTAGCCTCTGGCCTTCGCCCGGGCGGCATCGACCACCCGAGCACCCGTGACAACGCAGCACGCCGCCAGCGCCCGCACGCGTCTCGGCACCTGGCAGCTGAGGAAGCCCACAGTGCAGAAAGGCTACAACGACGATGACCAAAGAGAGCGGGCGTCATTTGACACCGGCCCGCTCCGGACTTGCCGGCCGCTTACAATCTACCAAATTACGTATGGTTGTAGGGCTGCACATCGCCAGTAGCCTTTAAGTAAACGCCGAAAGACAAGTCGATTTGCAGAAGACATTAGCTCGCTCGCTCACGGGTAAAGTAAGAGTGATCATGTCACTATCAGCAGGTCACTATTCGTAAGTTGTCGCCAGATGCATAAGGCTTCCCGTAAGTTGGAATGATCCCTTCCGACACATGATGTGGATCCGACTGACTAATCACAGGGCGGACCGGTAACTTCCAAACAGTGTTTATGTAACTCAGACATGACAATAATATGGATTAGTAACTTGCGAACATCGTTGGTGTGGCTTCAAAACGGTCATAGTGCGTACCAGAAACTTCCAAAAAGCGTTTATGTAGCCTGACGAAGGCCATAGCAACAGTGGCTTTGCAGCTTGGAGAAGGCCATAATGCGTGCCGGTAACTTCCAAACAGCGTGTGTGTAGCTTGGAGAAGACTATGGCGCGTGCCAGTAACTTCCAAACAGCGTTTGTGTAGCTTGGGGAAGGCCATCATTAGGACTGATAACTTCCAAAGTGTTTGTGTTAGTAGGAGATGGCAATCTGGTACCAGATCAGCAATACTTACCACCTCATCAGCCTGGAAGTCGATGAAGCCTGGCAGCAGTATAAAGTCACTGAAACATGTATGTGTGCCATCAGTAAGATTTCATAAAACGAACACTGTCAAGCATTTACCAAAGCTAAGCTTCAAATTGAATGAGTCAAATGGTTAATATGTCAAAATGGGCCAGCTTTCTAACAGAGATATAGCGCCGGCGGAACCAAATTCGAAGACCGTCCCATTAGAGCACTGTATAGGTGCCAAGCAGTCACTACCACACCTCTTGCCAGGGCAGAGTGGATATACTCCTTACCTCTAGGACCATGGGCATTCATTGGAATCAGCCTGCACAATACACTAAACCTGTTCCTGATACCTCAGGTTGCAAAAATGACTCCCAAATATGCCTAGTATTTCAACTAATGCTGGAATTTTGAAAGCATTTCCCTTGCCCCTATAAGAATCTAATGGACATTGATGGAACATTAATGCAGCACATATGTGCATGGAGCATCTATCACATTTTCTGCATGAATGTAAAATGCAGCAGCAACACAAACATTTATATTGCCTAGATCACTTATTGTGTATATATTACTTACTTATAGGTGAGGCCATCACCATTGCCAAACAGCTGTGCCCCAGTGAGTCCATCATCAGGAACATACCCCGCACCACCACTGATCAGGAAATCTGCCATTCTGAAAACTGAAATGAAACATTAGGAAGGTGTGGGGAAGGCTAGCCCCCTCCCCCAAGCCCAGTCAATCACCTGACTTTGCACTACCTAAGTGCTTTTAACAGTCATGGCTAACACTGGGGAGTTTTATTGATTTCAGCTCATTCATTTAAGTACAAAGAGGGGCATGAACATGAAGGAACAAATTGAGGAAGATCCATTGAAACTGTACAACTGTATATCAAATGCAATGACTATTACAATACCTTGAAACACAAGTTGTGTGATCTACTTTTAACAGACCACTTGTTATCAATTATGTCTGACTTCTCTGGCAAGGTCAAATGATGCCAGACACATAACAGTTGTCTCAGTAGCTAAATATGTCTAGCAAACAAGCAAAGGAATTTATTCATTGAAAAGTGTTAACATTCACTTTTCAATGAGTTTGAGGTCACTCCATGCACCATACCATCTTGGCATGGGCATGATCAGACCCTTTATTTCCAGTGATGGTGTTAGCACACTGTGATTCATCATACACACTACTCTGCACATTTAGAAAAGCCTGGCATGACCTGGAATTTAAATGTTGCTGATGTATTTGCAAATAAATGTATATCTACTAAACTATATCGAACTATCAATTGCAGTCTATGAAACTATCTTTTGAAGTCTAATGAGGTTTATGAAACTAGCTATTGGAGTCCAATGAAGTCTATTAAGTCCATCACAAATTAACATCCATATCAATGACTATTTAAGCCAGGTTAGCAGCAAAAATATTGACTAACAACCTTTTCCAAGCTCAGCGGAGTAGGTAATGATGATCATCTAATTACTTTTCCCTGAGAACAGTCATCTGCACCCATCAAAAATTGTTTAAAACAGGATCTAGGTGCTGCAAAAATGGTACTTGACCCTTGCCAAATGCCCAGCAGAAAAAAAACACTGTGATGCCTAGGTATATCACATCTGTACTGGGCCTCATTCTTGTCTATGCAATACTTGGACTAGGCCAGACTGAGCTGAATTTATCATGCATTTTGCAAAATACATTTTTGAAAACTCCTCTCAACAAGCCATTGTGCTGAAATTGGTGCCAACTGGCACACAGCTGTGGGCACTGGGATTTACATCTAGAATGTACCCAAAAATTCTAAAAATTGTGTCCTAATGGGTTACCTCCTATTTCAGACATGTACATCTGCTGGTGTCACCATTATCTCATACATCATGTTGCTACTTTACTGACAGTTTTATCATGGGTAGTTTTTAAAGTCTGGGCACTAAGAAGTTTTTCACCTTAAACCAATTATGATCCTTAAAACTATGCAAGCCAGGGCCAAACAAAAAAGAGCAGTTTTAAATCATCCTTGTGTGAAGTGGTCTAACCTGCTTGACAAAAGAAACCAGTGCAATAGCAATCCGCTCTAGAATAATATCGATATGAAGAAAGGGAGCAAAGCAAACTTTTGGATGTCACCAGCATAACCTTATAACCTAAAAACCTGAAACCTAAAACCCTAGATAACCTAAAAATGGACGGCGGCAATGCACAATCGAGGTCAGAACCTTCAGATTTTGACACCATGTGTACAAATTTGTTGACTGGGATACGTAACATTTCAAAACCATGCTCAAAACCTTTTAGAAGTTATTTCAGAGACGCCCCCTCCGATCCCCTTTCGCAGCGGCCCTCAGAACAAAGACGGTGCTATACGGAATCCCTGCCCTCCTGAAAATAGCCCACACCGGTACCAACAGATCTCATAAAATGCCGGTTCTCCAGCCCACCTGCGAGACGGCCCACACGTGTCACCGTTCCCGTCGCAAGTGGCACGCCGCGCGGTTACGGCCCGCGGTTTACACGATACGGCCGTCACATGGCATAACGCGTGGATCTGCGCCACGTTCGTCAAGGCTGGTTCATGCTATCTCTTGCACCAAGGCCAGTGTACCAGGTAGATTAAGGTAGAATCATTGACACCAAACACGCAAGCCTCAAACGTTCTATCCATTTTGATGACCTCATTCGAAGTCCCCCGGAATACAATGGCACCGACATTGTACTTCGCGGAAGTGGCGAGTGCAAACGTAGCTTCAACGTAGCACACCGTCATATGTTGCATTAATGCCACATTCAAGTCACCTTTAAAGCAAATATAAGTCTATGATCAGATCACCAATCAGAAGTGCTAGATACCACCTCGATGCATCTATATCTGTGACCGATGTCACTGAGATGAATGAGAGTGCTGTACAAATTGACAGGGGAAGCATAGTTAAATGGGACGGATTTGAGAATAATGGTATTACTCGCATTTTACTGCAGTAGAAGTAACGGTACTACAGCCTCTAATTACCTCTGCTTTGATCAACTCACGCAAAATTCCTGGACTCGAAAGTTGTGTGCATGTACTTGACATGCATCTTAAGTACTGGCCCCTACCTGTTACTCACTATTTAAGTCAAATGACGTACATCTATCAGCGACTATTCTACTGAAAATCGTGGACTTTTTTCATGCGTCCTTGTCGAAATGGACAAAATTCTATATTGTATCACCGGCCTTGTCATCACCAGGCCATTGCACCGTTGGGGTTGCATGGAGTGGGGCGGCGGTGATTCTGCGCGAGTGTATTCGCAGCTTCTTTTGCTGGGTGTGTGAGACGGACGGTGGGTTGTTACTGTCCCCAGGGTCGGGGTATACATTACCTACACCGTCGCCAGCGGCGGAATCTCTGAACTAGTATGTCAGTGACGTTGTTAAAAGTAAGACGAGCCTTAAGCCTGGTTAAACAAAGATATCGACCAGTACTTGCGGTGGACATGCGAACATACGTATTATATGTTTTTAGCAGTGCTTTTTCATGGTTAGGAGTGTGACATGACCTTTTTCTCTCAATGCTTACCTTACCTTATGGTGATCGGGAACTGTAAAAGGCCACTAGGCCTGTAGGTCCGGTCTCGTCAGGTTCCCGGTCCGGTAACCAAACAGTCTCAAATTATGGGAAGATTCAGTGTGGGACATTGTACATGACAAGCCTAGACTTGAACTGTTCAAATGAGGTCGACGACAGGACGGGGTGTGGAAGAGCATTCCAGTCGTTGACAACCTGCATGCTGAATGAGTTACGACAGATGAGAGTCCTAGCTCGAGGTTTTCTGAGCTTCCCTTGGTGTCCTCTCGTCACCTCCGGTACTTGGGGCCGATAGTATCAACATTGCAGGAACTATGTCATATTGCCTCCTGATTGCATTGCATGATGCTTGTTTTCATTTCACCAGCATCCTGTTTGCCTGGCATGTTGGCAGTTGGATATTTTGAACACCAGATTAAATGTTGGATAGCAATTTTAATAGAATACATCAGGCACAGGATAATGTATTAAGGTGTTGGCACTTGCTATTTTGTTGCTTTTTATGTATCCAGTGATTTCCTTGTCATCTAGCACTGGCATTTTTGTTTGTAAGAAATTCACAAAATCATGCATTCTGTATGGCATGCAGTTTTGATAATGCAATTATGTCATGATGAACTTATACACCACAGGCCCAAGTGGTCTATAACAACATGAATAATGCAAGGTATAAGGTGCAAGGTATACAATTTGGTTGAGTATATGATCAGTGTTATGGGATGTTGAGATTGTATGTCTGCCACAGAATAAACATGATCAAATTCTTACAATGGTTCTAGGTCTTACTGTCTATAGCAGACTTTTTATACTCAACAAAAATCATGCAGTTCAGAGCAAGCAACATAAGCACTGTTCTACTCTGTTTTTCATGCTTGCATGTGTAAAATGTGGTCATTTGTGGCAATGATGCATTTTCCATGACATCCACTTAATAATGGTACAGTTAAATGTAGCACATTATGTGCTAGTATATTTTGCTGACATTTACAAACATGGTATTCCAGGTGGCAATGAAGTTGGGTTGACATCTGGTTGTGGTCAAAGCATTGCTGACCAGAGCCAAAATACCTCCAGTCATTGCTGATCAAGAGCTCAGGGTCATTGTGTAAAGCTCAGCTGTCTGTTGAAAGAGGAAAAGCACCACTGTATGAAGACCAAGTTTTGCCATACTCTAGGAGGACATGACATTGCTGATATTTAGTGTCCTGAGCTGAGGATTGTGTATGGTGAAAGTGGTGCCAGGATTGGTGCAAACACCACAAGAATAAGATAGAAGTCCAGTGTTGCAAGGCTGCAAAGTGTAATTTCTGTGATTACAAAGCTCTGCACTTGGGCTGAACATCAGCATGCTGGGCCTAGTAGCCGACAGCTGGCTGCCGAGTGCCACGGCGCTGAGGGCCTGACCTGAGCGGCGCTGGCGGCCGGACGCAAGCAGTGCTGAGGGCCTGGGCCGAACGGCGCTGACGGCCTGACGCGAGCAGTGCTGAGCAACGGATTTGTAGCATCAAGACTGGGAGGCGGCCGACGGTCGCAGCGATGGGCGACGCCGGCCAGGAGCTGCACTACGAGCCGCTGCCGTACCGCGACCTGTGGCCGGGCGTGGACGAGCTGCTGCCGCCGCTGGCGCGCCACGAGCCTGACCAGCTGGGCGCGCGGCCTGATCCTCTGCTGGACGCGCACCTGCTGCTGGACGGACCGTTCGCGGCGCCTGCCGAGCTGGAGGTGTCGGCCGCCGGTCGCGACGCGCTCGACCTGGCGTTCGCGCCGGCCGAGCTGGCGGCGGCCGGCCGCGGCGCGCGCGTCCTCTACGGCAGCGTCAACTCGGACGGCGACAAGCTGGTGCTGCGCTTCCGACTGGCCGACGACGCCGGCCAGCCAGAGCACAGCGTCTGCAAGCTCTGCGACGGGCAGGTGGACCTGTTCCGCGCGCACGAGCACAGCGTGCAGGGCCGCTTTGTGCTGTCAGGCGACGGCGTGGTGCTGGAGGTGGGAGCCGTGACGCTGCCCGCCCCGCCGCCCCCGCCGCCGCCGCCGCAGGTGATAGCTCCGGAGTCGGTTGCGGCGCCTCCGGAGCCGCCCCCGCCGCTGCCGCCGCCGCCGATGCCGCAGCCGCCACCGACTACGACGTCGTCATCGTCGACTCGGACCGCAGACGCGGAGTCGGCCGAGACGGTGGACGACCCGCTGCCGTACGCCTGCGACGTCTGTCAGAAGGCGTTCAGCACGCGGCGCGTGTTGAACAAGCACCTGCTGAGCCACGCGGGCGTGCGGTATCCGTGCGAGCAGTGCGACAAGAGCTTCCCTCGGCTGGACCGGCTGCGCCGCCACCAGCTGACGCACGCCGCCGTCCGACCGTACGTGTGCCAGACATGTCAGAAGGGCTTCAACCGGCGCGAGTACCTGGTGCAGCACCAGCGTGTGCACTCGGGCGACCAGCCGTTTCAGTGCGACATCTGTGGCATGCGCTTCAGCTTGCACTCCAACTTCACCATGCACAAGCGAGTGCACGCGCAGGAGAAGCGGTTCACGTGTGATGTGTGCGAGCGCGGCTTCAACCGGCTGGACCACCTAGAGACGCACAAGCTGCAGCATACTGGCGAGAAGCCCATGATCTGCGAGAAGTGCGGTCTGCAGTTCTCCATCAAGGAGAAGTTGCAGCGGCACATGCTGGTGCACGCCGACGAGAAGTCGTTTGCCTGCGCCATCTGTGCTCGCCGCTTCCGCCGCAAGGACAAGCTGGACGCGCACATGGAAAAGCACGCGTCTGGGCCCGGCCAGGCGTGTCAGCTGTGCCCTAAGGTGCTGCCTCGACGCGAGCTGCTACGCCAGCACGAGCGCCAGCACGCCGACCCTGCCAAAGTGCAGTGTCCCACCTGTCTCAAGTTTTTCGCCGACCAGGCTAAGTACCAGGCGCACGCGCAGCGCCACAAGCCGCTGGTGCGCGACGCGGCGCGCCATCAGTGCGAGATGTGCATGAAACCCTTCCGGCGGCCAAACGTGCTGCGTGCGCACATGAAGAAGGCGCACGACCGCGTGCTGGCCAGCCCGGCGCGCGTGATGAACAACAAGCCGCGCTCCTTCCAGTGCCACCTGTGCCGGCGCGGCTTCACGCGCCAACAGACGCTCAAGGCGCACGTCCAGCGCGTGCATGAAGCGGCCGAGCCGGAGCCGGAGCCGGACCCGGTGGCCGAGCCAGAGCCGGAGCCAGAGCCGGCCCCCGTCGCGGACTACGCTCCGGCCGCTTGTCCCAGCACGCAGGAGCTGGCTCACGCGCCCTTCCTGCTGGCCTTCCCGCACTATACGTTCTGAGGAGCGCGAGCGCCGGTGGAAACAGCTCCCTCCATGACGACGGGCCGCGCGGGCTCGTGACATGGGCTGACTGGTGTAGTTATTCGTGTCGCGCGACACTGTCTAAACGTGAATGGTATGTTCCAGTGGTTTTCTACATGTGTACTGGGGTGCGGGCACCCGCCCCTCGGCATCAGGAGTGACTCATGTTGCATTCGTTTCGACCTCGGGCTGCTGGAGACTGGAACCGTCGCCTTCTGGCGGTCTCTGCCAACTTTGTGATCTCTGACAGGCTGCTTTGGACGGATTGGATTTGGATTGCGATTAGTAGAGGTCTAGGACTGTGATGCATTAGTGTCGTCTTAACCGGGTGTAAGTCGTCCAATGCCGTACCAGATAACTGTTCCGGGCTCAGATCGCCCAGCGCTGTGAGGTAGATCATTGGCTGAGCAGGTAATATGCATAAACGGGGGCGTCGCGTCGGCACTATGTAGGTTCCTATGCTGTCACCCAGTCCGAATAAATTCAGATGACGCGTTGATTAGCGCACGCGTGAGCCCGGTCATAGTGCTTAGGCCGTATTTATTGGTGATGGGAACGTTTGTTGGTATTGCGTCCTCCATAAAGGAATCCTCTGGTCTGAAACGGAAAATTGATGGCCACGTCTTTACGTTTACGACCACTGTCCTGCGATGTGTGCCAACAAAACTGATGTGGTGTGCGATGTACTGTAATTGTGTTGCCGTTCAAAGAGTGGTGTTCAGTCACGGACGAATCTCACCGACGTACGTCTCTGGGATGAAATGAACGCATTTTCGCAATTCTGAATTGCCTTCTCTGAAATATGACGTTTGTACTTGGCAGTGGCAGCTCACTTAAATTTAGAGGACATTTGCCACAAAGTCTGCCGACAGTTACTGGGATCGCGCTAGATGCGGACCAACCGGGCTCGCTGGGGAATGCCGAATCTGACCCGAGCTGATGCTGATTAGCGCTAACGGTCAGGAGCGCGGTAACTGGGAAGGAGTGGGGCTGGACCCAGCAATGTCTGAAAAGAAATTGCTGACAGTGTTTCCCCCTGGCTTGACGGAATTTCCGTTGCCCCTGCTAGCAGCTTTTGAAGCAATGTATACTGACGTCACATGGTTTTAAAATATTTGTGGTTTTTGGTAAGTTGATGCACGACAGATGCGGCGACCAAAAGTCTGTAGGCTGGATTAATAAATCGCTAATTTCGCGGACAACAAAGTGCTAGATGCTGACAACAGGGGAGTTCGCGTTCAGTCAGATCCTGGCGAGCCGAACTCCAAGCGTCGCGCCCTTTCCTGCAAATCAAAGCGAAAAGAGACTCTGGTTTTCGACCATTTGCACCGCCGTCGTTTTTCCTGCTGCTGAGTATGTCGGCGATCTGTGTCCATCGAGATTTCTCTTTTTTACTGAATGGCGCTGAGTAAGTTCCAGAAACAGGTAGGTCGAGCTGATTTACACACTATTAACTTGCAACAATAGCAGTTGCTTTTACAGTCGTATGTTAGATTATAATTGCAACATCAGACCGTTGCCCGGGTGTGCCAGATTGTGTCACAGGGGTCCCTTTTGGCCAGGATGATTTTCTTTTCGTCATCAAATGATCCCTGCCGTTCAAGAACTCTTGAAAACAGCCTCAGGGTCGGGATTTCCTTCAGCCCCCCAACTTTTAGAAGAAAGTAGCCAAATCCGCGCAGAGCCTCGCTTGTTGGACTTTTGGGTGTGTTGCTTTATTTTTTTTTTTACTGCTCCCCCGCCCCAACCCGTTCTGCGACAGTATGCCTTTGCTCGGGATCATATGTTATGCCTGTTGCCCGTTTTGTGAGGCTTTAGAAGCCCTTCCGGGCTGCGGTGAAGGCTTCGTATTTCTTACCAGGGGCGCTGAAGTGCGTATTCAGTTGGGTGGACTGCAGCAACCGAACTTTGGGAAGAAACTGGGCCAAATCTGACGAAGAAACTGTTTGTCGAGACATTTTGAGCAAGGTTGTCTCATTTTTCACGTCTTAGCCCCACCTCTCAACTCGTTTTGCGAAACTTCGCCCCTGCTTCGTAGTGCAGTAACGAAACAGTTCCGTTTCAGTGTTCATTTTCGTCTAAAAACATTAGAAATTGCCTTCTTTAAGAAATGCTAATGAGGAAGATGGTGGTTCTGATGAGCTGCGATGTAAGTCTTACCACGTTCTGGCATATTCGCAGCTGAAATGAATGCACCAGAAAGAATGCGTTCCCTGCAGGAATGAGGAGTTACAGGATTATTTTAATATAGTGGCGTGTAGCACAAGGTAAGCAGGCAAAGCTGTCTTTTCTGCGTTAAGTTTGTCTACAACCCGCGTCTTTCGTTAGATAACTTTAGATGTGAGCGTTGATAGCTGCCGTCATTTACCTTTAAACCGTTTACGGCGGACGGTGTGGATGCGCGTGCGTGTTTACCAGAATCTAGGGTGCATAGATTTTGCCCCTTTACTAAGCATGGCTTAACACTGTATTGTTATGGACACGGTAGCCGTTTATGCACATAGTGTTCCTTGCCCCGTTATAAAGTACTGTTATTAACACAATGTCCGTTACAATGATCCGCTTGCTTTTATATCCCCACAATTTTAAGCAGTTATGGATGGTTTTTCAGCAATTTTTCAACCAAAGCATTGAAATGGATCAGTTTTTGTTGAGATCTTGTGAGGGGGTGGGGCTGAATGTGATTCAGACTATGACCAAGACTAGGGGATATTTTTGGCTATAGAATATGCTGCGTATTCATGTGCCCATGCTGTATCAGACTGAGTTGCCCATCCTGTGTTGTGAGTTGTGAATGTGCCCATCATATTAGGCCCATTGAGAGATGCCCTGCTGTTAAAAGCTTTGGTGATATTTGAGAAGAGACCTTTAAAACCAATGTTTTTGCCAAGTCACATCTCTGCTGAATGCCCATGCTATTGTCTGCAGGTCTCCCTTTTGAAGTAAGGAAACACGACCATGGCTTTTGGTGGATTTGGAGGCTTTGGAGCAGCCTCATCAGCTCCCTCTGGTAAGTGAATTGGTGAGCTCCTGTTTGTGACAATGAACTTACTGAGAGTTGGCATGATAGAATTAGCAAGTCCTCAAAGTTGTATGTGGTAATGAATGTCACCCATTTTGTGTAAGAGCTTTATCAGATGATAGTTTTATATATAGCAAGTATTAATATTATGTCAGTAACTTCTTACATACATAAATGCACTCTGAGCCGTGACCAAATCCAGCGAGCTTTAGTTTTGCCAAGTCAGCCAGGTGAAGTGCTGTTGTAACCCTCCAACCCTGTTTGCATATTTTTATATCTTTTGTTTGTTATGGTTTTCTTACATTTACTGGGAAGGCATTACTTCACTAAAGATATGCAATTTGTTGCTGGATATTTGTTGACCATCCAACCTGTTACAGGGTCTCTGTTTGGCTCAGCTTCAACCCCTTCAGTTGCAGGGTTTGGCACAACTACAACAACAAAAAGTGAGATGACAGATGATGGGAGCTAAATTCTCCTGGCTGAGTAGCTGTTAAAGCCAGTTTGTTAATGTACTTTAAGGTGTTGCATCATCTATGCACCTTGTATGTGTAATGTTTGACTTCTGGAATATGGAAGGTTATATTTTGATTTTTATAGGCAATCATGTCATGACTTATACAATAAGTGATATTGCACACAGACAGTGTACAATGGCCCATTGTGTTAAGTTGTGTGAGCTCTGTATTTTTTCATCACATTTGTAACCTGTGTAAGCTTTTGTGCACTCCTGTCCATCAGGTGTCACTTTTGGCCAGCCAACCGCCAGTACAGGATTTGGAGGCTTTGGCACCCCAGCAGCAGCTGTCCCAACTGCCGGCCTCAGCTTTGGCACACCGGCATCAACAGCTGCCACAGGCTTCAGCTTCGGAGCACCTGCATCTTCAGCTGGCACTGCCCTCAGCTTTGGAGCACCCGCATCTTCTGTTGGCACTGGTTTCAGCTTTGGGGCGCCAGCATCTTCAGCCTGCACTGGTTTCAGCTTTGGCACCCCGGCATCTGGAGCTTCCACAGGTTTCAGCTTCGGTACACCTGCATCAT
Source organism: Pollicipes pollicipes (assembly GCF_011947565.3). Classification (NCBI taxonomy): domain Eukaryota; kingdom Metazoa; phylum Arthropoda; class Thecostraca; order Pollicipedomorpha; family Pollicipedidae; genus Pollicipes; species Pollicipes pollicipes. The sequence continues at coordinate 4,517,953 of NW_023596297.1, forward strand.
CAGCTGCGCCAGGATTCAGTTTCGGCGCGCCTGCCTCGTCGGCGGCGACAGGGTTCAGTTTCGGCACGCCTGCCTCGTCCGCGGCGGCGGGGTTCAGTTTCGGCGCCGCGGCACCCGCCGCCACTGCGGGACTCAGCTTTGGCAAACCATTCACCACGACGACCGGTCCAAGTGAGAGATACTCTCCCCCTGGTGACATGCGTTCAGTCTTGGGTGACGTAGTGGGATGCTCAATCGTTCTGCGCTAAAACTGAACTGATATTAATAATGTGAGCTACCTTTCCTGACAAAACTACTGTGCTGTATTATCGCCAAATGTCGAATGTGCCACGGACAATCCACCATGTGACATGACTCTGCTGGCAACATGCCTGTTGAAGTTAACTAAATGCTTCTCAGCCATGGAACATTGGTTTTTTAAGTTTTGATCGCAAAACTTTTGCCGGTAGCATCAGTGTGGTGTGGAAGAGTGGTCCACAACAGTTTTGTCTATTAAGAATCCACCGAGTAGAGGTTTTGTTCAAGGAAATCAGACCTTGGACTTCTCAGAAACTTTGCCACTTTTAAGGTTTGCCGCGGCCGTCATGTCCGAGTAGATTTGCCGGTGGCATATTTTGGTAGTGCTCGTGATACGTTACGGCGCGTGGCTGGCTATGGTCCCAAGCTTCGCCTTCTTGTGTTCGTAGGCCCACTAATTGCGGGTGTTGTGGAGGCCCACCAATGACGGGTGTTCCAAAGACCCACTAATTGCGGGTGTTGTGGAGGCCCACCAATAACGGGTGTTCCAAAGGCCCACCAATTGCGGGTGTTGCGGAAGCCCACTAATTGCAGGTGTTGCGGAGGCCCACTAATTGCGGGTGTTACAGAAGCCCACCAATTGCAGGTGTTGCGGAGACCCACTCATTGCGGGTATTGCGGAGGCCCACTATTTGCGGGTGTTCCAGAGGCCCGCCAATTGCAGGGTGTTGCGGAGGCCCACTAATTGCGGGTGTTGTGGAGGCCCACTAATTGCGGGTGTTCCAGAGGCCCGCCAATTGCGGGTGTTGCGCAAGCCCACCAATTGCGGGTGTTGCGGAGGCCCGCCAATTGCGGGTGTTGTGGAGGTCCACCAGTTGCGGGTGTTGCGGAGGCCCACCAATTGCGGGTGTTGCGGAGGCCCACCAATTGCGGGTGTTGCGGGGGCCCACCAATTGCGGGTGTGGCGGAGGCCCACAAATTGCGGGTATCGCGTAGGCCCACTAATCGTCTTTTCGCTCAGCGGCCTGCGTAGGTGTGTTGGTGTCGTATGAGAGACGCAGGATTTCGTGAGCCACTGGCGGAGCGCGTCACTGGAGGTTTGGTAATATCTTCCGGCGTACACCGGCTATTGGACCGTCCTGCGGGACAGACAGTGCAGAGTTTCGATTTCTGCTGTGTGTGGTCTGATGTGCCTTGATGGTGGAGAACGAAGGCTTGAATGTGTCTGTGGGATGGTGGATTTCGTGGCATTGTGAGTTCTATGCATCCCCATGTGTGTTTCGTGGCTTCCAAACGTACGTGTACAGCACGCACGTACGTACTGTACAGTTGTGCCCTGGAATTTAAGAGCCAGCTGTGTTGTGTACCTTTTAGTTCCCCTGCAGGAACGTCCCGCAGTGCGCGTGTTTAGCGGCATGCACTGCTGTCAAAAGGAGAAGCATGATGCCACCTGATCATTGTGCCACATCTAAACCACGTCTGTGAGCTTGGAAGTTCGCGGCTGGCACATTGCTGTAACGGCCAGCGTTCTCCTGTGTTAAAGGCTTTATGGGACTCGGCCAATCCGGCGGCTTCGGTGGCTTCGGAGCGCAGCAGCAGCAACAGCAGCAACAACAGCAGCAACAGCAACAACAGGCGGCTGAGCAGCAGCAGACGCAAGCCCTCTACAGCGCCATACTGAACGTGTCGTACTATGGAGACGAACGGGACGCAATTCTGACCAAGTGGAACCAGCTGCAGGCCAAGTGGGGCGTCGGCAAAGGTGATAGGCGGGAGGCGGTTGGCCGGCTGGTTGTCTCCTTTGTGTGTGGGGGGGGGGGGGGCGCGGGCGGGTGGGCCAGAAGACTGCTTTTTCGGATGCGTTTGTTTGACTGGGCCGTGTTCATTTTGCCATGCTTCAAAAGCCCGTTGTCACACCGTCAGGCGGCTCCACTCGACACCACAGCGCTCGCCAGGTGGCACGCTCTCGGTGCGATGACACGCGTGACCTCCCGACGCGTCCCGAAGTGTCACGGCTATGGGTGACGGTCGGGTCGCGGTCGTCTCCCGGCGCCGGCTCGCCAGCGCTGACGCTGCGCCGCCGGCAGGATTTTATGCCGTTGGCCGGCCAGCCGTCGACTTCGGCGCCGACAACCCGTTCTGCCTGATGAAGGCGGTCGGGTACGCGCGTCTGCCGACCGCCAAGAACGAGAACGGCCTGGTGGTGATGCGCCTCAACAAGAAGGAGGCCGACGTCAGGTGAGCGCGCGTCACCACCCAAACGGTAACGGACGTCAGCTGGTGTGACGTCATCAGGGCCGACGTCAGGTGAGCGCGCGTCACCACTCAGCGGGATCGCACAGGCGTGCGTGACATCAGCCGAACTGACCACCAGCGGCACGGGCATGCACCATCGGAGTGCCGGGATTTGGTGACTCACGTGGTGGTTCCGGCCCGCTCAGCTGGCTGCGTGCCCACTACTGCCGTCTCCGCGCGTGTTCTGTTTACTGAAATTCGGACCTTATTATCACTGCCGCCTGTTGCCCACACACTGTTCCCTGTGTCCGTCCTCCGCCGACTGTTGATATTTGTGTGGCCTGTTGATGTGACTGCATGTACAGATGTGACTGTTAGTAGTACACATGCGTTATAACTACGTGAAATGCTAGCCGCTCGCCAGACAGCTGCAATATGCGCATGATATTTGCGGTGTTGTGCCTTTGAGTCGATACTATTCGTGGTGTCGCAATTCTTCATGTGCAACTTCGATGCATCGACACTTGCAACGCCACGTGGACTAGGGTCGAAGCGTGGAAAAGCGTGCTCGCAGTCGGTCTGTCTGCGTATGCCGGTCCCGCCCTCCTGGCGAAGGCTGACGCGTCTTCCTCAACTCTGACCGCTCCCCCGCATCCGGGTGGTTCACAGCGGGCTGTGCACACGGTGTCTGCCTCCCTCTCCGTCCGACGCTCTCACCCACTCCGAGGAGCGGCTAGCAGCAGATCGTGGCCGCGGTGACTGGTCCGCCTCCCTCTCCGTGTGACGCCCCCCCCAGGAGCGGCCAGCAGCAGATCGTGGCCGCGGTGACGGGTCCGCCTCCCTCTCCGTGTGACGCCCCCCCCCCCCCTCCCTCCCCCAGGAGCGGCCAGCAGCAGATCGTGGCCGCGGTGACGGGCCTGCTCGGTGGCGCCGCCTCGCTCTCTGTCTGTGTGGATAGCGTGCGCGCCACGGGCCCGGACAAGACCGAGGTGCAGATCTACGTGCAGGAGCGCAGTCCCAACGGTAAGTGTAGCGGCCGGAGCCACCGGCGCCAGTTCCGTCCCACAGTTTCGGCGGTGCGCAGCCGGGTCAGATGAATGGGCCACTGGGAAGGGATCTTCTCGAATGAGCCAATGCAAAGGGATCTTCTGGTGGCTTGCGTTTTCGCATACTTCTCTCAGAACGTGGAAAGCCGACATGCGACTCGTGAGCGTTCGAAATGCAGGCTGACATTTCATTCAAATGTAGATTACGAAACTTAATGCTCAAGTGCAATTCGCGCGAAGTGATCAGGCATTCTCAGGCATTCTGTGGGCACCGGACGTTATGCTTCATGGATTGCGCATGCTGCGCAAGACTTTGACTCGGGACATTGGGCAGCCCGACATTTTTATTTTATACGTCGTGAAGTGAACAACACTATACTGTAGCATTGAGCACATGCATTGCCAGACCATAGCTGCATGCTGCCTTGCATGCTGGCCCACTGCCTCTGCTGGCCGCCACGGCCCAGGGCGCCGCCAGCCTGTCCCTGAGGTCCCGCTGGCCCCAGCGATACTCCCCTTCTCGGCCGCACGGCGCAATCACACCGCACCAGTACCTGGCATTTGTCAATGGCTGACTGATTTCGCCTCGCGCTTCGTGGTCCATGGCGTGCCTGCAGCGACGAGTAAGAAGCCATCAGGGACCTTGCTATGATATTCTGTCGTTGCTCAGCTTCCGTTTGCCTGATGACCTGCCATAGGTCATGAGGACTCAGCCGACAGTTTCACTGGAACACTGTTAAGCGCAAAGTTCCACGTGATGCATGACAATTTACATAGCAGCAAGAATCGCAGAATACCGGGCTCGAATGCTGTTATTACTTTCAAGCACAGCGTGCTCCCAGTCCAAGACGGAGCAGCAGCATTATGTTATGAAGGAGCGTATGCCGTCGCATCTCTGCCTCGATATTACATGATTTGAGTGCCGCGACCTGACTGTGCTGTAACCTGACGGTGCCGTGGCCTGACTGTGCCGTGGCCTGACGGTGCCGTGACCTGACGGTGTCGCGGCCTGACGGTGCCGTGGCCTGACGGTGCCGTGGCCTGACGGTGCCGTGGCCTGACGGTGCCGTGACCTGACGGTGTCGCGGCCTGACGGTGCCATGACCTGACGGTGCCGTGGCCTAACTGTGCCGTGGCCTGACGGTGCGGTGACCTGACAGTGCCGTGGCCTGACAGTGCCGCGACCTGACGGTGCCGTGGCCTGACGGTGCCGTGACCTGACGGTGTCGCGGCCTGACGGTGCCATGACCTGACGGTGCCGTGGCCTAACTGTGCCGTGGCCTGACGGTGTCGCGGCCTGACGGTGCCATGACCTGACGGTGCCGTGGCCTAACTGTGCCGTGGCCTGACGGTGCGGTGACCTGACAGTGCCGTGGCCTGACAGTGCCGCGACCTGACGGTGCCGTGGCCTGATGGTGCCGTGACCTGACGGTGCCGTGACCTGACTGTGCCGTGGCCTGTCGGTGCGATGACCTGACAGTGCCGTGGCCTGACGGTGCGGTGACCTGACGGTGCCGTGACCTGACGGTGCGGTGACCTGACAGTGCCGTGGCCTGACGGTGCGGTGACCTGACAGTGCCGTGGCCTGTCGGTGCGGTGACCTGACGGTGCTGTGGCCTGTCGGTGCGGTGACCTGACAGTGCCGTGGCCTGACGGTGCGGTGACCTGACGGTGCGGTGACCTGACGGTGCCGTGGCCTGACTGTGCCGTGACCTGACGGTGCCGTGGCCTGACGGTGCCGTGGCCTGACGGTGCTGTGGCCTGACGGTGCCGTGGCCTGACAGTGCCGTGGCCTGACTGTGCCGTGACCTGACTGTGCCGTGACCTGACGGTGCCGTGGCCTGACGGTGCCGTGACCTGACGGTGCTGTGGCCTGACGGTGCTGTGGCCTGTCGGTGCGGTGACCTGACAGTGCCGTGGCCTGACGGTGCGGTGACCTGACTGTGCCGTGACCTGACTGTGCCGTGACCTGACGGTGCTGTGGCCTGACGGTGCTGTGACTTGTCGGTGCGGTGACCTGACGGTGCCGTGGCCTGACGGTGCGGTGACCTGACAGTGCCGTGGCCTGTCGGTGCGGTGGCCTGACGGTGCTGTGGCCTGACGGTGCGGTGGCCTGTCGGTGCGGTGGCCTGACGGTGCTGTGACCTGTCGGTGCGGTGACCTGACAGTGCCGTGGCCTGTCGGTGCGGTGACCTGACGGTGCTGTGGCCTGACGGTGCTGTGGCCTGTCGGTGCGGTGACCTGACAGTGCCGTGGCCTGACGGTGCGGTGACCCGACGGTGCGGTGACCTGACGGTGCGGTGGCCTGACTGTGCCGTGACCTGACGGTGCCGTGGCCTGACTGTGCCGTGACCTGACTGTGCCGTGACCTGACGGTGCCGTGGCCTGACGGTGCCGTGGCCTGACTGTGCCGTGACCTGACTGTGCCGTGACCTGACGGTGCCGTGGCCTGACGGTGCCGTGACCTGACGGTGCGGTGGCCTGACGGTGCCGTGGCCTGACGGTGCTGTGGCCTGACGGTGCCGTGGCCTGACTGTGCGGTGGCCTGACGGTGCCGTGGCCTGACTGTGCCGTGAACTGACGGTGCCGTGGCCTGACGGTGCCGTGGCCTGACTGTGCCGTGAACTGACGGTGCCGTGGCCTGACGGTGCTGTAACCTGACTGTGCCGTGGCCTGACGGTGCGGTGACCTGACAGTGCCGTGACCTAACGTTGCGGTGACCTGATGGTGCCGCTGACGCTCACACATGACCTGATAGTGACGGCGCCGTCGGTGTGTCGTGACCTCGACATGGCGTGTTGGGCGTGTGCTGACCTGTCGTCACCTGTCTCGGCAGGTGCGGTCCGGCGCGTGCCAGCCTCTGACCTTCACAGCCACCTGGCGGCGCCGGCCCAGCGCACTCAGTTGGCGGCGCTGGCGCTGGAGGAGCTGTGCGCCCTGGTGGCCCCCTCCGCCGAGCAGCTGCAGCTCTACCTGGACAACCCACCTGCCGGTACGTACCACCCCTCGCCCGTCCGGCGACAGGTCGCCAGTCAAATGTTTCGGCTGTTGGTACGCTTCCTTCAGGCATCGCCTGCGGCACGTGGAGTCCGATCTCCCTCTGCCCGTGGGCCGTAAGACGCCTTCGTGACGCAGTGTGTATTTTGTTATGAGTCCATGAATATGTCCACGAGCTTTTACCACGTAGTCTCTGAATGCTGTGACCAATTGATGCCGCTAAGCACTTACATGTGGCTGAAATGGATTCAGCCAAGTGGCCTTATACGCGTTTTTCGAAACCGAACGCGCGGAAATTGTGTTGACTTGTGTGGACCTTGTCCTGATTCAGGAATCGATAAGCTGATCTGGGAGCAGGCCAAGAAGGATAACCCCGACCCGAAAACCATGATTCCCGTACCGATGATCGGATTCCAGGAGCTGCATAGGAGGATTCAGTGTCAGGTCGGTGTCCCGGCACACCAGGCGGCGGTCCTTGGGGGTTTATGCATCCTGGGGTCGGAAGCTCTGCCCTCCATGCATTGCCGACGAACGCAAAACAAGCGTGATTTGAAAAACTACGTGCGGTCTTAATAGAAAGCTCACAAATGATTTGCTTGAGTGCTCGCTTTATTTAATTTGTATGTGCTGTATTGGCTATGAATTTATTTTGCTCTATTCTATGGTATTGTATGCTATTGTATTATATATATATATATATATATATATATATATATATATATATATACATATAATATATTAATAAATATATATTTGTGGCATTGTATTTATGGCATTATGTATTATTATACAGTGCTATGAGTATTTATTGAGTGATTTTTTGCTTGCTTGAGTAAAATTTTGCGTGAGGCGCGTCGTTTTTGTGTGGATACGAACACCTCATCTGAGCCAGGGCCCGAGCTATGGGGTAATTTGGTCGTATCTGTTGGCAAAATAATACAGGGTAACCTTGGCAATGTGTCGCGGCGGAGGTCTCCTCAGATGTGGCGTGGGGAGTGGTTTTCCCTCCATGCATGCGAATATGACGCCATACATGAAAAGCGAGCACATTTGAGGAGTCGCCTCGATCCCTGTGCTTTTGTCGGTTTTAAAAACGAGACCGGCCTGCTTCGCGTAGTGACTTGCCCGGATGTGTGCTGTGGTGCTGCCAATCCTGGGTGTTTGGTGTTACTGTCTGTAACACTACAGGTGCTTGCCTATTGAACAAGCTCATAGAATGAGTGCAGCAAACAAATTCAGCCGCAATAATTGCCGCACCTCACACCCGTAAGCCAGATGATGCCGCCTGTTACCGGCTGTCTGTGCCACTGAACGTCGTCGTCGGCGCGCTCGCCCGTCTGCTGGCGTTCTGCGCCGGTGAGTTTGGTGGTGCGCATGCGCCTCGGGACCGAGCGCGCTCCCACCGCGGCCGGCAGGAGCAGGAGAGCGTGAACCAGCAGCGCCGGCTGGACCTGATCGCCTCCGACATCGCCGGCCTGCAGAAGACGCAGGCCTCCACCGCCGCCCGGCTGGGACAGCTGAAACGTAGCAACCTCGAGCTCTCGCACCGCATACTCAAGGTGGGGTTAAGCGCACCGCAGACCGCAGAACGCAGATCGCAGATCGCGGACCGCAGACCGCAGAACGCAGATCGTAGATCGCAGATCGCAGATAGCAGATAGCAGACGCGTGCGAATACGGGGGTGGGGTTGTTGTTTACACGTTTGTAATGATAATGATAATTGTGTACGCATCAGTTTGTTTACTCGTCGCTGGTGATTGCGGAGATGCGGCATACGGTTATTTCATAAAGTATGCAGTGATTTAGCTAGGACAGGTGAAATTGGGTTTCACTGGTAAATCATTTTAGAAATTTCACTTTTGAATCGGCCAACAAGCGCTCGTTCCCGAAATGAAGAAAGTGTCTATAATACGCATCCCACTCCTCATATATTTACACTTAACGGAAAATCTTCCTTGGGTGACTGCGGCCGCAGAACACCTGGCGTTCGTTGGTCAGAGGCCGTCGTCTTGGTGTGTTGCGCTTTACACTGCGGGTGCCAGCTGGTTTATCGGCTGCCGCAGGGCAGCCTGGGGTGCCGTGTATCTTTGAACTGGAGCGCTCGGTAGGCGAATGCGTGAGCAGTGCGAGGTCTGATCACGGACCGCCGACGGCTGCATGAACTCAGTCCCATGCGTTTCATTAAGTGCTCGTGTTTTTTCAGCAGGATCGCGGATGCCGATGTCAGGGCCGGGGCTCGATTCCCGATTGATGCCATGGAACTTGGCCCGTAATACGACGCGCGACGTAATATTACCCCCTCGAGTCGCCTCATAAAACGGCTCCCCACAACGTGACTCGAGTTGATTCGTTGGCACCATATTTAACTGGAAATCCTGCGAACCTAAGTTGGAGGAGGCTTGCAATCTCGAATCGTGTCGTAATGTTGGCTTGGTGCATCGTGTGAGATGGCGACTGTCATCACGGATGGCCGTGGGAGGTGACCTTGTCTCGGATGATGGTCGACGAAGCTGCGCCGGCTGCTACGGGGTTTTCCAGTCATGTCCCACCTGCTGTTCGTGCGAGAACACCGCACGGGTTAACCGGGCGGCTGTGGACGGCGGCGAGCGTGGAGCGGGAGTGGGCCGGGGCAGCTCGCCTGACAGCCCGCCCTCCGCTCGCCAGGTACTGGTCCGTCAGGAGGTGCTGCGCAAGCAGGGCTGGAGCATCCAGCCGCACGAGGAGCGGCTGCGCGTCCAGCTGGAGGCGCTGCAGGACGAGCTGGCCACGCCCACGCAGTTCAAGGTACAGCTGTCCTGGCGGCAGCTCTCAGTGACGCCCTCTCAGCCCCGGCGGCAGTTCTCAGTGACGCCCTCTCAGCCCCGGCAGCAGCTCTCAGTGACGCCCTCTCAGCCCCGGCGGCAGCTCGCATTGACACCCTCTCAGCCCTGGCGGCAGCTCTCAGTGACACCCTCTCAGCCCCGGCGGCAGTCCTCAGTGACGCCCTCTCAGCCCTGGCGGCAGTTCTCAGTGACGTCCTCTCAGCCCCGATAGCAGCTCTCAGTGACGCCCTCTCAACCCTGGCGGCAGTTCTCAGTGACGCCCTCTCAGCCCCGGTAGCAGCTCTCAGTGACGCCCTCTCAGCCCCGGCGGCAGCTCGCATTGACACCCTCTCAGCCCTGGCGGCAGCTCTCAGTGACACCCTCTCAGCCCCGGCGGCAGTCCTCAGTGACGCCCCCTCAGCCCTAGCGACAGTTCTCAGTGACGCCCTCTCAGCCCCGGCAGCAGCTCTCAGTGACGCCCTCTCATCCCCGGCGGCAGCTCTCAGTGACGCCCTCGCAGCCCCGGCGGCAGCTCTCAGTGACGCCCTCTCAGCCCCGGCGGCAGCTCGCATTGACACCCTCTCAGCCCTGGCGGCAGCTCTCAGTGACACCCTCTCAGCCCCGGCAGCAGCTCTCAGTGACGCCCTCTCATCCCCGGCGGCAGCTCTCAGTGACGCCCTGTCAGCCCCGGCGGCAGCTCTCAGTGACGCCCTCTCAGCCCCGGCGGCAGCTCGCATTGACACCCTCTCAGCCCTGGCGGCAGCTCTCAGTGACACCCTCTCAGCCCCGGCGGCAGTCCTCAGTGACGCCCTCTCAGCCCCGGCGGCAGCTCTCAGTGACGCCCTCTCAGCCCGGCGGCAGCTCTCAGTGACGCCCTCTCAGCCCCGGTGGCAGTTCTCAGTGACGCTCTGTCATCCCCGGCGGCAGTTCTCAGTGACGCCCTCTCAGCCTCGGCGGCAGCTCTGTGACGCCTTTTCAGCCCTGGCGGTAGTGTCTCGGCGAAGTGTGGCCGTGAGGCGCCTGTGTCAGACGGGAGTGGGTTGGTGGAGTGTGTTGACCCGACCGCGCCGTATGTACGCTGTCGCCGGCCGGCTGTGTTTGTAAGCGTCGGTTGGACACGCACTGGGATGCACCCTAAGATAGAGTACAGCTGCAGCGACGCCATGACTCGCTCTTATTTGACTCCGGGCGGAACCCCAGTGCGGGGTGCCACCTGGGGCGCGGTACGTAATATTTTCACTTTTGCCTCTGAGCCTGGCCGCCCTGCGCCGAGCACACATGTTCTCAGGTATGACGTGTGACTGTCCCCTCTGCCACTAACCCTGACCGCCCGGTGCCGAGCACCCATGGCCTCAGGTAAGGTGCGTGACACCCACTCTCTGCCTCTGACCCTGACCGCCCGGCGCCGAGCACCCATGGCCTCAGATAAGGCGCGTGACACCCACTCTCTGCCTCTGACCCTGACCGCCCGGTGCCGAGCACCCATGGTCTCAGGTAAGGCGCGTGACACCCACCCTCTGCCTCCGACCCTGATCACCCGGTGCCGAGCACCTGTGGTCTCAGGTAAGGTGCGTGACACCCACCCTCTGCCTCCGACCCTGGTCGCCCCGTGCCGAGCACCTATGGTCTCAGGTAAGGTGCGTGACACCCACCCTCTGCCTCTGACCCCGACCGCCCGCTGCCGAGCACCCGTGGTTTCGAGTAAGGCGCATGACCCGCCTCCCTCCGCCTCTGATCCTGGCCGCCCAACGTCGAGCACCTCAGGTGTCAGTCACAACGCGTGGCACGGGCTCGTCTGCCGCAGGGCCGTCTGAACGAGCTGCTGTCGCAGACGCGGCTGCAGAGTCAGCAGGTGCTGCAGCGCGGCGACCGGTACACGATGGACCCGGCCGGCCAGGACGAGATCCGCCAGCTGCTGCGCTCCCAGCAGCACGGCCTGCGCCAGCTGGTCAGCGTTATCCGGACGGACATGGCCGATCTGGAGGTCATCCGGCACGGCCTGGAGCACGGGCCGCGTCGTTGACCGCCGCCGCCGCCGGACCGAGCCGTGGGACGACTGCGCTCGTCAGCGCGCGGCTCGCGTGTGGGCCACAAGGGCCGTCAGCTGCCAGTCGATGCTGTGAAGGGGGACAGGCGCTGGCCGGTTTTTGGTATGGACGAAGAAATTGCACTGTGGCGAGTGCAATGATGAGACCCGTGTTACGTCACCAGACATGTCATCTTGAGACGTGCCACGTTTGTCGGTTATCTTTGACGACGTTCCATTGGGGTTATGCACTTATCTACACTGGCCCACCATGTTACGGGCCTACGTCCACACCGCTGTCTGAGGTCCTCACTACGGGAGCCAAACAGCGGTGTCAGTGCTGTTGAAAGTGCAGTAGACTTTTGGAGTGTCTCACTGGCTGACTGGACGTTACATTCGTATGTGTCTTCTGATCGTAAAATGCAGGTGATGCGTGGTGGCGACTCATGGCAATGGTGTCATTGCTGCTTGCTGTTGGCTGTTCTTCGTATCTGCGAAAAATACACAGCTGCGTTTCATAGGCCTGCGTCTCACTTTCTGTAGTCTCATTTTTCGGTTCCGCTTGGTAATTTCCCGCTGCCAACTGGATATGGGAGCAAGCCGGTGCACTCGACTATAGCGCTTGTGATTCAAAATACGCCTGCGGTGCTGAAAAAGTCTGGGTAAGTTGGGCTACTGTGGCCACGGCTGGTGTTAACGCTGGTAGGTCGCGGTTATAACGGGGCAATTGGGGATACTTTTGGAGTACGGGGCATTGGTAGGGTGTTGAATTCGTGGCTGCACGTCCACGCATTCAGGCTTGGGAGTGTGGGGGGGGGGGGGGTGAATGAATATTGTTGGGCTCATTTAGGGACATGGTTTCACAAAGTGAAAAGTGAGGTGAGCCGAGCTGTGTAAAGTAACGCAGCCCACCCACAAAATACGCCGACAAGCAGATTTCTTTCTGGTTTTTGTCCACCGTCTCGAGCTTCGGAGGAGCTGGTGTCTCCCCAAATGAATAGGAAGTTCAGCCCATGCCCATTGGCTGTGCCAACCTCGGGTCATGCTGTGATTTACATCAAGTGGTTGTGGTTTGTCAGGTTTGTTGCTTTATGCCAGTTAAACTACTGCTCTGCTGCATGTAAAGAAATGCCCACATTTTTGTGCCACAGGTGCTTTGCATGCACATCAGCTGTGCATGCTGCCCTGCCATCATTAGAACATGATGGAACCAAAGCCAAGCAGATCATGGATTGTAAATATACCAGAACATTTGTGGGAGAGGCCACTGGTTTGCTGGCAGGGTAAAAAGTCAGCTGAAAGCTGGGTTTTGTTATGAGTTCTTGGGATTTCTCAATGTGAAATCACAAATACCATGTACCATATGAAAACAGGAGTCTCACTTTCCATTTTTGCAAAAGAAGATTTTTTCTGGCACAAACTTCATGTTCAGGATCCTGTGTCCTCTTTTTAGTGGTGGAAGACAGTCCTGTCATGTCATGTTGTAAGTGGATTATATTGCACATCTAATCAGTGTGAAAAAACAGACCTCATGTCAGAAACTGAAGTCAGTGCGAGAAATAGAATACGAGTTTCAATTTGTAATAGGTGAAGTCTGCCATATTTGCAATATTTGAGGCCAGTGCCATCATTTATAGCCAGGTTTAAGAGGATAAAATGCCTTTCACCCCAATCTCATGTTATCAGGTACTCTGTCATGATTAAAAATTATGTAACTTGTCAACTGAATCCACTTTGAACCTGATGTGTCACGTTTCACTATTTTCCTGTTCCAGAAACACCAAGAAAATCAAACATTACTGAATGCATAACATGCATTTATATTCAGGCTCATTATTAAGGGCTTATAGATTTCACAAATATGCTGGAAAATACCTGTGCAGGCAGACATCCAATAAAGCAACTGATCTCATGGTGGAAGAACTTTTTGAAGGCCTGTGTGCAAGGAACAGAACCAGCTTAGCTAGGTCAATTACTCTGGTAGAAACATCAAATCCTGATAAGAAAAAGCTTGCTCAAAGCTTGCTTTCAATGGTTGCAAACAACCTAAAGCAGCAAGAAGAGGAGAGGAATGGTGCACCAGTGTCATTTCGAATAGGTTAGTGTGCTAACTGGTTATGCTTGAAAATGTTATGATATCCAGTCTAAGTATCATTTAACTCCCAATTAGGTAAGTTTTCTCCTAATTAGTTAATTTAGTACCCAACTGAACAACAAACTAATGTTTTTTTAGTGCATAATTGTATTTTACGCATAGCATGTTAGTCACAGCTTAAAACATCCATTTCTTACTATGGTGCCCTGAACAAAATTTTCTGATCATTGCATTTGTCAGATAATTGTACCAATTTAATGTGGACGTGGCAGCATGCTTATCATGTTTGTTTTTAAATGAAATATATATTCTGTTAAGCACCACTGCAAAAATGTTTTTCCTCATGCATAAAACATGATGCAGAACCTGCTGCATGGCTGGTATTATGTGTTCCAGGCTTGTCTGGACCACCTGGCGCCGGAAAATCTACCTTCATCGAGAGCCTAGGCAAGCAGCTAACTGCAACTGGACACCGATTGGCTGTACTGGCTGTCGATCCGTCATCAAGCACAACAGGAGGTAAACTGTACCCGATATCCGATCACTTCTCGGCAGACAGCGAACTAAGGCGTCTGTGTCTGGAGAAACCCCTGCGGCATCTTAAGATAATTCACGCCATTCAGCAATTACGTTTTGGTGATGGAAGCTGTAAACTGAAGTTCCAGTGAATGGTGTACACAGGTATTTGGTGTTCCTCCTGACATGGCAACAAGAGGGACACATTGTCCTGTCGTCCCGGTCCATCTCTCAGCTGTTCTGTGAGAGCGCGTGTGTTAGTGTGTGCGTGCGTGCGTACGTGCGTCCATGTACTTAGGCGTATGTGCCTGCAGGCGTGCTGACGGTCGTCACCGTGCCTAACCCCCGCCCCCGTGCTTAACCCCCGCCAGGCTCGCTGCTGGGTGACAAGACGCGCATGCCCCGTCTGACGGTGGACCCGGCCGCCTACATCCGGCCGTCACCCACCCGCGGTCACCTCGGCGGCGTCACGCGGTCCACCAACGAGACCATCCTGCTCTGCGAGCTGGCCGGCTATGACGTCATCATCGTGGAGACGGTCGGTGCGTGGCGTCAGAGGGCCGAGTAGCGCTCTGTCTGCCGCAGGCGGGCCGACCCGGGACCGACGGGTCTTAAGGCTGGTATCGGGCGAGCCTTACGCTTCTTTCACATTTGCTGGCATGGTGCATAGGCTGGGTAGATATCTGCAATAATTTGAATTAGAAAATGACAAAGGCAGTATTTCATGAAGATTGGAGTATGATCCGCAATAGTTTGTACTCTGCAATCGCTCGCCGTGGGGTATTCCTATCCATCTCATATTGTCTGTTGATAAAGATTGTCATCGTCTTGCGGCCTTCTCCTCACATCCCAAGTTGAATGTTCCCGTTTTGCGACATATCGTGTCATCCGTTCGGGCCGCCTGAAGGCCGGCGCCACAGCGAGAGTTGCGTGAGCCGCTGCTGAGCGGTTGGGACATTTGATGCCCACCTCACCGCCCGTGCTGATCGCCGCCTGAGCGAGGCCGTGTTGTCAGGGGTCGGCCAGTCGGAGATCAGCGTGGCCGACATGGTGGACGTGTTCGTGCTGCTGATGCCGCCGGCCGGCGGTGACGAGCTCCAGGTGAGGACCGGCGAGAGCTCAGGCGAGGGGTGCCGGGCTCGGCTCGCTAGGGAGATTTTGAGGCCGCGTGAACGAAGCTATGCTTGTAACGGCCTTAAGTCTCAATGCTGTCCGCATCCATGCCGAGCCTTTTGGAATGCGTTGTTTTCCTCCATGTGGGTAAAACTTGAGCGTGCGCTGTTGCTCACCGTCCTCGGCGACACAATTCGCTTATTGAGCCGGGCTGAAGCCCCTGTTTGCCTCCGATGCCAACTGGCATAGAGGCCTCCACGCCAGTGAGGGTGAGCGCGGTAGCAATGCCTCCCGCGCTCTGGTGTCCTGACCGGGCGTCCGGCCGGCTCAGGGTCTGAAGCGCGGCATCGTGGAGCTGGCTGATGTCATCGTCATCAACAAGAGCGACGGCGACCTGGTGGCGGCGGCGCGCCGCATCCAGGCCGAGTACTTGTCGGCGCTCAAGTTCGTGCGGCCGCGCCAGGCCGGCTGGAAACCGCCGGTGCTGCGCGTGTCCTCGCGCTCCGGCGAGGGCCTCGCCGAGCTGTGGACCGCGCTGGAGGGCTACCGGCGTCAGATGACAGCCGACGGCCAGCTGGCGGCACGGCGCCGCCGGCAGCGCGCCGTCTGGCTGTGGGCGCAGATCCAGGAGGCGGTGGTGGCGGCGTTCCGGCGCGACGCCGTGGTGAGCGCGCTGCTGCCGCGGCTGGAGAAGGACGTGCGCCGCGGCCGGCTGCCGCCCGGCGCCGCCGCTGACCGCCTGCTGGACGCCTTCCTCGGACGGCTGCGGCGCCGTGACGCCGACAGCTGACCTGGCCTGACCCGATCCGGCCTGCGCGGTACGGCCCTAACGGCTGGGATGCCAGGTGGGACGCGAGCCTCGTTGTTGATGCGGTAGATCTCAAAGGCTTGTTCAACTTACATTTGCAGTCGCCAGTTTGTTGATATCGTCCTAAATGTGTGTTCACGCGTGTGCGGAAGATGTAGTTCAGCGACTTGTCAAGGAAAATCTGTTTGTACCACACTTTTCGGTACCCATCACAGTGAGTGGCTTATAGCTTTCGAACCTTGTTTTATTCGGCATCAGCAGCATTGTTCATCCGCCGACAGGCGCTCCGATCTCAGATGCTGCCTTTTCCTCAGTTACGTTGGTTAACCCATATTTTCCTCTTGCACCACTGTGTTCGTGTGCCCGTGCCCGTTTACACACACGTTGGCGTATGTGTGCTCGTGTTTGTCCGTGCTCTGGAGCATTTGTGCTGACCCCTCATCGCCGACCGCATGGACCTCTCGCCGCGTGTCCGCCGATAGGTGCAGCCACCGAGTCCGGCTCCTGATCGCGGCAGCTGTCCTGGACGTTTGCGGTTTGCGCGACTCGCAGCCGAGTGTCGGCTGACGACACTGAGCACCACACACGCCTTTTCAGCCGTCTGCCGGCGCTGCACCCCGCTGCTGTGCCGGCCAGTTGCAGCAGTACCCAAATCACTGCCGCAGACCGCGGCGGCGTCATGACGACAGCGCCGCGTGCCGCGTCGGCTTCGGTGGTGCAGCGGTGACGGTGTTCGGGGTCAGTTCGGATGTAGGGCGCATGGGACCGCACCGGCCGCTGAACCGTAAGCGTGTCCTAGCTCCGTGCGCTCGCCCGAAGTGGGCGAAGTGAGTGATGCGAGTGGTTCGTGTTTGGAGCAGCGTGCTGCTCCAGACAGTTCGTGTGATTCTGCCAGTGTGCTAGCCACGCCGGACCTCGGAAACGTTAGAGGAGTATGCCAACGATTTCTCGTGTCCGAAGATGCAAAATTCTCAGTGATGTGTATACAGGTACTCGGGAGAAAAAGACAGTTTTCTCAGGCGGGTAGAACTGCTGGGAGGGTAGCTGTCACGTGACGCGACGGCCTTGCCACGTGACAGAGCCTGATAGTGCTGCGGTGTGGAGGTCTGAATGAAGGGAAGTATCTGAACGTGTCGCGCTGAATAAAGTATCTAGATACTGTGTGGTGAAGTAGGAGTGTGCTGCTGGGCATCGGAATAGGGATCTGTCGTGTTCTGACCTTGGCAATGTGCAATACATCCTTCTGTACGCTACGGCTGCCGATTTTTCTACAAAGTCGCTCGTGTTCTACAGGCATGCCCGCTTTGCGTGATTCCACGTTTTGACGCGGTGCACGCAAGTTGCACGCAAACAATGTTCTTCTTCTATTGACTGGTTTGTCGTTTTTAGCCGATTCCGACAGAGGCGTTTTCAGCTGCAAGTTGCAAACTGTTTGGGTCATGGTGCACTTTTCATCTAGGATGTATTTTATCAGCTGTGGAAATAATTTTGCATTCTTCGTTGCTGTCAGATGTCGAGCGAACAACTGCCCAGTGAAAATATTTCTTGTGAAAATACCACCCACAAGGTGAAGCCGAATTACGAAACTATTTGTATAAAGACAAACACGATTTGGCCCCACGTCACTTCAAAGTGATCTTTTGCGCGCGTGTGACCAGCGATATGTGTCGAAGCAAAGCACGTGAAAGCGATTATTGTATCCACAACGTTCTATAGCAGTGAAATTAACTAACATCCTTGACATAGGCATTAGCGCAACACTGAGTCTAACATGACGATGGTAAGATTTATGTTGTCATCCATATCGCTGGTCCAACACAGGATTAGCATGCACTGATCCTGTTTGGTATTGCATGACTTCTCGCAGTCGATGTGCTCAGAACCCTCCACACCTGTTGGTTTTCTCTAGAGGCTTGGGTTCATGCTGGTGCTGGACGAACTGCGCCACAGGCTGCCGAGTGCCGCAGGCGTTGATAGCGGCGGAGCCGACCGTCTGGTGACGTTTGGTCGCGTCGGAGCAGTTACCACCGAGAAGTTGGACCGATATGGAGCGGACCTGGCTGCACTAACCAGACGGTCCTGGCCGACGGCGGGCTGCTCCGTGGAGACTTCCGCAAATATCCCGGGGCTGTTCCGCGTCGCTGACGT
The DNA here is from genome assembly GCF_011947565.3 of Pollicipes pollicipes. Classification (NCBI taxonomy): domain Eukaryota; kingdom Metazoa; phylum Arthropoda; class Thecostraca; order Pollicipedomorpha; family Pollicipedidae; genus Pollicipes; species Pollicipes pollicipes. The sequence continues at coordinate 4,535,976 of NW_023596297.1, forward strand.
CAGCTGCGACGCCACCCACGGTCACCAAGGCCTGGCGCGCTCCGAGCCGAGCCGAGCCGAGCCAGTCAGATGGAGGCGGGGCCGGCTCGGCGCCCGCTGCCGCAGGACCGCGCCGCAAGGTTACCTGCAGGGCGTACGTACCGCTCCAGCGGCCTGTCGAAACTCGCCGGCGCTCTCAGCAGCGCTCACTGCCGCGCGCCACACTTCCGCGTCGCTCTTAGCCGCCACAGCGCGCCTCAGCGCCGTCCGTCCGTCCGTCCGTCTGGCAGCCGGTCCTCGCGTGCCTCGGCTGCACCGTCGCCGCGCGCTCCGCTCCGGCAGGCGGCCCGCGACCTCCGTGACGCCGGCACGCGGTCCTCCGGGCGCGGCGTGCCCACCTGTGTGCGCCCGGCGCGCGGCGGCGCGGCGGCGCGGCCCGCTCGGCGCCGCTGCCAAGTTTAATATCAGGTCAGAATTAGCCCCGGGCGCGCTGGGCCAGGGCGCGGCTGCCGACAGGGCCAGTAGTGCCGGCACGGCCAGCGGGGCTCGCCCGCGCTCTCAGTCGCCCTTCGACGCCGGCGGCCCGACCACGACGGTGAGTGATCTCTGTGGCCGGGGCCGCGAGTGCTGGAGGCCGCTCCGACGGCGAGGACCTCGTGAGACGTTTTGCTGTCACTCGTGATGACTGGTCGTGGCGTGGCGTCGTGCAGTCGAGGAGGGGCATAACAGCACCAGGGGCAGTGGAGGTTTTCCAAGTTGGGGCAAGGCAGAGGGTAGCATAATTTTTGGTTACGTCGTTCCAGTCAACCCTCATGGGACCAATGTTAAATTTTCACAAAGTTTGTTGGTCTCTGACCCACGCCCCCTCGTACCGCGCCCGTGAACAACGCAGTTGGGACGGACTCGGACTTCCACGTGGGATGTTCAGGTTCGATGTCTGTTTGCCTGTGGGCGCCAATGTAACCACCGTGGTCGGCGGCGCTTTATAAAAAGGACTGCGCAGCGGTCCGCGGCGAGTGCTGATTCAATCCCTCCAGCCTCCTGTTTTTGTAAGCGTCGTGATTTCCCACAACGCCAACAAGAGACTTGTTTGAAAGACTAGGGCCAACTCCAACTGTGAATGATGACCTACTGATCACGCACACAATCACAGCTGGAAGTGGCGACGTATTAATTGAGAGTAATCCGTTGACAGCAATAGCATACGGCAGTGGCCAATGACCTAACTGAAAGCAGCACGGAACTAGCAGAATAACAAATCACTTGCATTGTATATGAAAGGCAGCTGGACGTCAACCTTAACCTCGTGACTAGAGATGCAACGTCTTGGTACAGGAGCGCAGTTTAACATCCAGCTCGAGGGCCTTATCCCCTCCCATCGGTTGCCTTTCCAAAGTTGTTGTAACAGTGCCCGGCTTGTCGGTCTCCCCCAGCTCTGACGCAATTGGGAAAATCTATAGATAAATCTAATTAGGTGTAAGGATGCGAGAAGCTGTTGACATCTCTACCTAGTCCCACCCCTCAACTGAGTTTGCCCGAAATACGCCCCTTTTGGCGGCGTTAGGGCGGTGCATGACCTGCGATACAGGAACGTGACTGGTACCAGGACAATCATGCGTATCCACTTGTCGTCCTACATGTGCAGCATCGCACTCTAACACGTGGAACAATTATATTTCGAGGGGTGACCGACATCACCTGTCTAGCATTTCATCGATGCAAATGATGCAAACTTCTTGGTAGCGTCACTGACCCCGATTAACCGTCGTCTGTTCATAATGTGGAGGTCATCCATGTGGCGACAGGTGACAAGAGCAGTCAGCCGCAGCGGCGCGTTATCTGTCGCGGAGAGATTAATGAGTGATTTTGACTAATTCCTCAAACGCTGAGTGATGAGGTGTCATGTACAGGCCGATGACTATAACACGCGAGTAGATGTTTTGATAGACATGGAGGACTCATGATTGTGACTGATTTGTCAAACGCTAGGTGAAAAGGTGCTACGTAAAGGCCAATGGCTATAACACGCGAGCAGATGTTTTGATAGAAATGAAGAGCGCATGGACTATCGACGATTACGGCACATCGTCCTATCTTGCTGGGTTGACACGATCGGCAGCATCGATTCATGCTCTAGAAAACTGAACTGAATCGTACGCATGCAGCATCGAATTCAATGTTTTTAAGCATGCAATGATGAACGCCCATGGACATCTGCCTTCCACGAAAATGCAGCAGCGAGCTCGTATGCGTCAAATGACTCGTGTCTCCAAGCACAGTGACCCGCATATCGTCAAGGGGCGGTCGGATGGGCGGCTATCGAAGCCCGATCACAACCCAGTCCTGACGCACCACTAGCCGCGAACTGGCGCTCGCTAACGTCTCGTTTATTTGCACGCCGGCCGCGTATACGCCTGCTGACGCCTCGCTCGCATACACACCTGAGCGTGACGTCAGGGCCGGCGCGGATCGTGCGGCGGGGGGGCGCCGGGCGGCGGCGCCAGCCGTGACCGCCGACGGTTCTCTGCTGCTGACAGTTCTCGCGGGCGGAGAGCATACTGGCTGGTGCCCCTGCAACGACTCAGAGGCACTTGGCCATTGCTGACACCGAGAAAGTGCACCGGTTCTTGACACTGTTGTGCGTAACGGGACGCGTGGATTTTGCCGCAGTGTCATGGGCAATCGGCACTTTTGTTTTGCTTTGTTTCGCGGGGAACGTAAGTCAAGTGCCGAGTGCAGTCATCAGAGGATGCCTGCCAGTGCCATTCAGTGCACATTATTTGCACACCAACACCAGTCAGGCCAACAGTCTATATCGATCAGATCACGCACACGCTAACTTTTCCAGCGTTCTGTGTGGGTTATGATCTGCCTTCGTTTTGTCCCACCCAGCCCGCTAAAACTGCAAACTTCAAACTGCAAACTGCGGACATGAATGGGATCGACAATCATATGGGAAAGAATGCACAACTTGCCCCGTGTTGTCATCTCTCACACCTCGCCTCTCCTCGGTAGTTACCGACCCGCGTGCCTTGTTCTAACCGAAGACCAGCATCGAGTGTTTTTCCCTAGACCGGAAATTCCTCTAGATCTAGCTGGCATCGCTTCCCGGACAGCTACAGCTGTCTCACGCCGCCCGCGGTCTGTGCCTGCCCGCCTCACGCTCCCTGCTCGCGTTCGCAGAGCGGCGTCAGGCGGCGACGGGACGCCGAGAGTTCCGCCGACCGCCAGCTGAAGCGCGCCACCAACGATGACGACGCGGCGCCGCTCGCGACATGAATAAAACGGTGCACTTCGAGGAGGCGCAGCCGGTGCTGAAAGTGCGCGTGCGGCTGCTAGACAACGCGGACCACGATGAGCGGAAGAAGGTGGTCGACCAGTGGTGGCAGGACTGGCGCGATGGGAAGCTGCCGGTAAGATGATCAGGGCCGGCCTGACTCAGTCCGGCCGCAGTAACGGCCCGCGGCTGGCGCCGTCTCCAGATGGGCCTCGTTCCGCTTCCTGTTTGTTATGGCTCTGCCGGCTGAGTTAGGGACGTGTCTGCCGCCGCGGCGATTCTTATTCGTGTTCGCAGTCCAAACCGCCGCGCCAGCCGGCCATGGTAGGCATGATTTATCAGGCTGCCTCCACCGTGCACTGCCGGCCCTGATGAGTCGTCCGAACAGCGGCGCCCTCACGCAGTGATACCAGGAGGCAGGCGCGCGCTGGAAATCGAATACCTTTGTGGAGGCAGGCGTCGGGCGCGGGCCACTGCACGGAGAGCGAAACTCGATTAGCTCACAGCACCTTTTGATGGCTCGATTAGCCCACGGTACCCTTTGATGGCACAACGCTGGCCTGTTCCTCCGTCCGTGATGACAACCGCAGCAAGCTTGGCGTGCTGCCAGCACCCGTACCCGCTTCCGAATCACCACGGTGTCGTGTCGGTGACAGGACTGTCGACGCTGGGAGTCGCACGTACGGGGTCTGTCACCGCCTGGCTGAGGGCATTAGTCGTCCGAGACCGGCAAATCTCTGGGGCTGGGGAGGCTGTCATCGAGCGGCGCGATGGACGCTTCTGGCGCTGATGTGGGGACGCGCTGGCCTGCACCCGTCGGCTGGCGGTGAACCACACGGCCTATTTTAAGAGAACATCTTTAGAGGGGTGATTTGAGCCAGTCGAGTTTCAGGTAACTGAACATAAAACATATTCAAATACATTCTCCACATTACATGCTCCAGTTGTTGCTTTTTGGGGAAGTGTAGAACCAAGTGATGCCCATGAAAACTAAGTTTAGGCCCAGATTGCAGAGAACACTATTTCTGTGCTAGCTCCGTGTTGAAACGAGGCTCTCAAACAATATGCCGTCTAAATAAATGTGTCTGTTTCTATGTCTGTCTGTCAGTCTTCTTTTGCTTGCTGACTCATATACGGGTTAGACAGAGAGCAGTACTGGTCGGAAATTTCTATAGCACGAGCGTGAGGATCACTTGATGCGGGTTGACGACTCAGTACGAGAATTCATGACCGCCTCGCGCTGGTGGGAGGGCTCATTTTTAAGCTCATAGACTTGCCATTAATATTATGCGTGGTGAAGCACATTGAGCCGTAGTCAAGCCGTCAAAGATATTCACTTTGTGGCGGGAGCAAATATGAATCTTGGGATCTCCATTTGTGGGATGCCGATTTACGTGATAGCGCCAGCGCGCGGAATGCTGGACCTCAGATCGAGAACGAGCATGGGGTTTACGCGTGTAAATGACTTTTTCGGCGACTTATTTACCTGGCGTTATCGGAGATATCGCAAACGTGAGTATTCGGCGTGCTGATTTGTGGACCAAGCTGGAACTGTGTCGTATCGAGGCATTGCGACAGTGGTAAGACAGACGGAAATACAACGACGGAGGTAGATACAACATGACGGGTACGTTGGTCGTGCAGTGGTCAGGGCACTCGACTGTGGACTCGTCGGTCTTGTGTTCGCTCCGGTGCCTTGCACCACCGCGTCCCAAATGATGCCTAACCAAGCCATCCACCTCAGATGGCCCCGGCAGTCGGTCAGGGCCCTCGACTGTGGACTTGTCGGTCTTGTGTTCGCTCCGGTGCCTTGCACCACCGCGTCCCACATGATGCCTAACCAAGGCGTCCGCCTCAGATGGCCCCGGCAGTCGGTGAGACGTAGAACACCAACCGATATTTGAGACAACATGACTGACTTGGAATTCCCGGCATGCAATAGAAGGCGCGGTGATACCCGCCCGATAAAGGAGCACAGGTCCTCGTTGGAATGTTTCACGAGCTGCATGCACGCCATATCATAAAAGGCCGGGCTTGTTTTGTGGGCAATGCAATCCAACATCACTAATCTGCACTGCATGACTGAAAGTGATCCTTAGAGTTTAGTGGCCATTTATCACGCGTCTTCAGCAAGCGACGAGTTAACGCGTTTGTTTTTGCCGCAAAGATTCGGCGACGGAGGGCTTATGCCGTCATGAACTACCAGAGGCAAGCGTCAGTCGTCATGCACAGAGGCAGGGATGTACGCGCAAAGGAGCCCCGGGTCGCTTTCCCAAACTTTTTGACATATAAGTATGTACGTGACTTAATGTTGAGAGGCAATAGTTATAGATGGACACATGTAAAAATGAACATGCTTTTTCCTCGGAGGTTTTTCCAGAATGATTTTTGAATTGCGCGGCGTGGCCACGTCAAACTTTGCATAGCTGTGGGCATTTGAATAACCGATCTTTTGGCATCAAACATCACATGTACCTTGTAAGGTCGCTGACCTATGGCAGGTCAAACTCAGGCCGTGGCTGTCAGCAAAGGCCATTTCTTGGGAATCGTTGAACCTGATTCGACAACGGAATGCTAAACAAAGCCATACATCTTTGAATAGTCTTTTAGACAATAAATATTGGTCATTGAACTGGGGTCAGGTGTGGAGGTCAGGCCGAGCTCAAACTAATTTGCTTTTTAATTGATAGTTTGCCCGAGGGATAGTTTCTGGTACTCGTCATGTCAAATTTATTGATAACAGGGACTGCAGCAGTCATGTTCAATGGACTTCTTAAAGATCAGAATAGGTCAACAACATGACCCAGGCAAGCGTTTTGTTGTAAGAACATACCGCTTGGCGTAATCCCTGACGCTTATTCAAATGGCAAAATAGCGGCAATGTCGTAGGTTTTTAGTCACCTTGACGTTCTTAAACTTAAAATGATCACTGACCTTAAATTACGGCTAGTGATATTCTATTTAGAACAAGTATTTAGATTCAAGGCGGTTGCATGAGAAAATCTGGGCGCATTTGGAGCATGATTCTGGAGCTTGATATTGTTGGACTATTTTACCCCAAGGGCATACTCTAGGAACCTCAAAATTCGACAAAAGAGTGCTCTCATACAAGCCAACCCATCATGTAAATTGGGTGTATCCAGCTTTCTTATTTTTGGAGATCTAACAGAGAGGGGGTAAACTAACCCCCACCCCAGCGAAGGGTGTTCAACCGGCCACCTGGGCGTGTGTTGATACTGATATGCAAGTATAGACTGGTGTGAGCGATGCTTTGTACTGACCATGATACACTGCGCTGTAAAAATGATTACTCGACAGCCCATCACAGAGTGGCGAGAGGAAGCAGGTACGGGCGGTGAACGCTGAAAGGAAGCAACTCTCCTTGCCTCTCCCTCCCCACCGTCCTCAACCCTGGAGAAAAACCACATGAACAAGCGCTTGAGAGTGGTCAGCTACATCCCATATCCACAAAATCCAACATAAGCATTATGACATTGCATGGAAAGAAAAGATGAAGAGATCGCGTTTGTCTCGCAAACCCTTCAGAGGACTCGCTTGTCACCGGAAACAACTTGGCAGATTCCAAGGCAATAGCACGGATTGCACTTGCAATTGAATGTCACGTGCGTAACGTCACGTTCGTCGCGTTCGTAACTTGATATTTTACATATCGTTCGTAACTTGATATTTTACATCGATCCGCCAGTTATGTTCACCGCTTTTTACGCAGTCTGTCTTATCTTCCTTGCGGTCAAAGGTGTTCATGAATTAGAACGGAATTCAGCAGAACTATTGCAAGCATGATAAGCGCCTGCTGGTCATATCCTTGCCCAAATTTCGGCACGCATCTACGCTTATCAAATTTTAGCTGACTGCCGTGGACACGTTAAAATGCGATCGAAAACCTGTGACGTTATTTTGCGGCACGCAAAATATCGCGGACCTGTCGGTCTGCTTGTCCTGCCCCACCTGTCTGACGTTTCACAAGCGGCTTCTCGCCCATTTTTGGTTTTCTTCTTATTTATTTAAGAGTGGCTGCCTCACCACAGAAGGGCTCGCCCCCACAAAATGCACGGATGCAGTGCTGCTCCGATATGTTCCTGAACCTGATCCTTCTGACTGCCTGAACCTTCACAGACCTGATCAGGCTGAGCTGCCGGTAAATCAGGGTTTTCGCTGGGAGGAGGGGGTGGGGGGGGGGGGGGGGGAGCGGTTTGCTGGGATTTGGTCAACACTGGTGATAATGATCCCATCCCCAGTTAACATGGTGAAATAGGCCTTATAGATTAAAAGGGGGTCAATAGCTGTGCCCACCACCACGAGCAGGGACTAGAACGGGGCAACAGCTGTGTCCAACAGCGCGCCCAGGTGCTGACGGGACAAGAGCTATATCCACCAGCACTCGCAGAGCTGACGGGACAAGAGCTATATCCCCAGCACTCGCAGGGGCTAACGGGACAAGAGCTATATCCGCCAGCACTCGCAGGGGCTGACGGGACAAGAGCTATCCGCCAGCACGCGCAGGTGCTGACGGGACAAGCTATATCCACCAGCATGCGCAGGGGGTAACGGGACAAAGCTGTGTCCATGGGCTGACGGGACAAGAACTGTGTCCCGAAGACACGGCTATCCGGCCTGAAAGTGTGCTTAGTCCGTTCACACCAGTGGCTTCGTTGAGCCCGTTGGCTTTAAACACGTTCAAAAGGATAAACTGTGGTGTCTAACTCGGTGCCCCCTCTGTTCCAAGCCTTGCATTTTCGCTTGCTGTACCAAACCATAACCATAAGAATGGGGTCAAATGGCAACTGTCACTAGCGGGTCTTGGTTTTGTTCGGACGCGCTGACTACATAGGGCGTTTTGATAGTCCATGCACATATTGACAGATAGCGTAGGCATGCCACACACGTTCGTGAGCGCGCGACCAGGTGTGACTGACCCCACGGGCAATGTTATCACTTCTGAGGTGCAGAGTGATAGTAGATGCGCTAGTCGAGCAATACGATCCTCACATCACGTTTACTGCCCTGTTGCTTTAGATAGTATAGCCGGTAAGAATGAGCCACACTCTTACTTTCTACAGTTCATTTATTATCATTTGAAATTATTTCATGGCTGACTTGGTTAAGCAATTTGTGTTGTGCTTGTAATGCAATACTTTCTGTAACGTGTCTGACAGAGCCTGTATTCAAACCAGGCAAACCTCATTGCAGCAATTTTCAAGCGATAAGTGGATCTTGGCTTTTTTGGTTGTAACCCATTAAAAGGGTTCGCACCATATCCCGTTTTGTGGGAGATTTTTCATGCGCTAGGTGGCAGCAGCCGCCACGATTTAAACTTACTGTTCCCTTCTTTGTGAGGCGCGAGAGTGGGTGTATTGTTTTTGGCGCCGCGAGCGTCCGTGCTGGCCCCGTGACGGCCTGGGGAAAACTTCTGAGCTTGCAAGTGGGCGGTCGTGATGCTCCTGGTCCTCCAGCACGCGTCGTTACTGCATGCATGACGGATTTTTGTGACCTCTCGGGGTACACAACGACTGGTTGCGGATAACATGCCTCATCTCGGAGGCAATGTGCCGAGGGCCGCGTCCACAAACATGTCGATGGACGAAACAACTGTCACCACAGAATTGCACGCTCCTCCGCGTATCATCCACTAACCGCTTCGCTGTGAGTTTGTAGGAGGCACCTCCTAACTGCTGAGCTCGAGACTGGAGTGGTGAGTGTACCACCTCTGACCTCAGAGGCACATTTGCCTTCACCGAACGGCACGCATATCCCTGTTGAACTCAAAGGGGCCCACGCACCTCCTACCGAACGATGCGCGCATCTCCTCTGGGCTCAGGGGACCCACACCCCAATGAGTGGCAAGCTCATGTACCCTACGGAACCCAGAGGGACCCACGCTCCTATTGAACGACGTGCTCATCTACGTTGAACCCAGAAGCCCACGCGCGCCTTTACTGGGCGGCGTGCGTATTTTTCCGAACTTAAAGGACTCGCGCCGCTGGTTAACGGTGCCCGCATCCCCGCCAACTTAGAGAGAACCATATCCCTATAAAGCGGCATGCGTGCATCCTCACTGCATCAGAGAAAGCACGCGCCCCCTCTACTCGCTGAACTCAAAAGGGCCCCGTCCCTAGGCTACTGGGGGAGAGCGTGTCCCCTCTGACCGAGCGATTATCGGCGCGCCGCGGCGCTCCCCGCTCCCCTCTCCGCAGCGGACGGCCGCACAAAGGGCGGGCCCGCGCGCGCCCGCGCCGCCGGAGCCCGCCGGAGGCGCCGGCAGTGGCGCCGGCGGCCGAGGACAGGGCGGCGGTGTCGCGCGCCGGCGCGGTGCTTATGCTGACCCACAAACCGTGGCAAACAGACAAGCACACGGCGGCCGCGGGCGGCGCTTGTTGTGTTGCGGCGGTTGCGGCCCGCCTGCTGTCGACACCGGGGCAGAGCGCGCGGCCTTCGGGCGGCCCGGCGTCGGACTGGACCGGTTGCCGGAAGAGACCGGCGGAGGGTCGCCCCGAATTGAACGCCGTGAATGACGGAGGTCGTCAGTCGATTGCGGCGAAGAGCAGTGTTGTTTGTCGTTGGTGTTTGGCGAGTTGTGTCCGGACGGCCTGGTCGCGGTTTCGGTCAGCAACTCCGGCCGTCGGCCCTGGTCGGGGTCTGAGCCTGACCCCGGGCGGAAGCTGTAGGCGAAGGCCCCGCCCGACCCATCACTTGCAGGTGAGCGTCCGGCGCGTCTGGTCGCCGGCCACGGGTGCAGGCTGGGGGCGTGCGCGTCAACCCCGACGATCGGCACCATCGGTACGGCAGAACTCTGCGGATGCTGCCCGGCACTAGCCGCCATCAACCACCGGTGTTGACTGGCACGAGAGAGAGAGAGAGAGAGAGAGAGAAGCGAGAGAGAGAGAGAGAGGAGAAGAGAGAGAGATAGAGGAGAGAGGAGAGAGAGAGAGAGAGATAGAGAGAGAGAGAGATAGAGAGAGAGAGAGGAGAGAGAGAGAGAGAGAGAGATAGAGAGAGAGAGAGAGAGAGAGAGAGAGAGAGGAGAGAGAGAGAGAGAGAGAGAGAGAGAGAGAGAGAGGAGAGAGAGAAGAGAGAGAGAGAGAGAGAGAGAGAGAGAGAGAGAGAGAGAGAGAGAGAGAGAGGAGAGAGAGAGAGAGAGAGAGAGAGAGAGAGAGAGAGAGAGAGAGAGAGGAGAGAGAGAGAGAGAGAGAGAGAGAGAGAGAGAGGAGAGAGAGAGAGAGAGAGAGAGAGAGAGAGAGAGAGAGAGAGAGAGAGAGAGAGAGAGAGAGAGAGAGAGAGAGAGAGAGAGAGAGAGAGAGAGAGAGAGAGAGAGAGAGAGAGAAGAGAGATGAGAGAGAGAGAGAGAGAGAGAGAGAGAGAGAGAGAGAGAGAGAGAGAGAGAGAGAGAGAGGAGAGAGAGAGAGAGAGAGAGAGAGAGAGAGAGAGAGAGAGAGAGGAGAGAGAGAGAGAGAGAGAGAGAGAGAGAAGAGAGAGAGAGAGAGAGAGAGAGAGAGAGAGAGAGAGAGAGAGAGAGAGAGAGAGGAGAGAGAGAGAGAGAGAGAGAGAGAGAGGAGAGAGAGAGAGAGAGAGAGAGAGAGAGAGAGAGAGAGAGCGAGAGAAGAGAGAGAAGGAGAGAGAAGAGAGAGAGAGAGAGAGAGAGGAGATAGAGAAAGAGAGAGAGAGAGAGAGAGAGGAGAGAGAGAGAGAGAGAGAGAGAGAGAGAGAGAGAGAGAGAGAGAGAGGAGAGAGAGAGAGGAGAGAGAGAGAGAGAGAGATCCGTCACGTTGACTGTTTGTCCTGGGTGACCGGTTCGGCACGGCTTGACAACAGGTCGCTGGACTCGTGACTTCAAGATAGAGCAAAGCCTACTTTAAAATCCCTTTGCCACTAGATCGGTGTAAAGGGTCATTTGAGTAAGTGCCGTAACATTCCGAAAAAACTGGTCAAATACAATTACGCAATACATGGACATAAATTGTGCAGTACCGTGGTGTCGTTGTATAAATAATGCTTCAACCAAGCCTTCAAGAGCTCTCGTCTTAATAGGTCATGCTTTGCGTGATGCCGTGATACAGCAGCTACGTTCTGCATTTACTGTAAGTAATTCCATCTCTGCTACCCGAGAAAATCAAGTAGATAAGTACGTGAGTCAATACCAAAATTTTAGTGACATCACAAAGTGAACTTCTGAATTTAGGATGTTATGCACTGTTTCTTAATAACGGTGGCATAATTCGTCGAAACCATCTATCAGGTGCGTCCTCACGTCCTCCTCAAGTCCTCGCATCCTGGTACTTTTGTGCCAGCCACCTGCTGAATAGAAATCGCTCAATCACAGCTGTTAAACAAATGCCATTATTCCCATTTCGTTGCGACAACTTAGATGATGTTGTGGACATGTGTTACGATAATAGCTGTGCTGTTACATCACGAGGTACCCACGAGATAACATCGTACCTCGGCGTTTGGAGGCGACCCCTCACGACTGGCGCGGAGATCTGACGCAATGGCCGACCTCTCCAGCACCTCGTGATTTACTGCGTGTCAACGTCGAGCTGTGACCTTTGCCTGGTCTGGATTCGCTGCAGCTGGTAGTTGGTGACCCCGGCCCATGTGAGCCTCGTCCGCCCGGTCGATCTCGGACCAGTCATTGCTCTTTGTCGACGGCTGTTCGCGGATCGACGCGTTCTCAGGGAGATCGGCACGGCTCTGACGTAGCCGCCGTCTCAGCATCTCGCCGTGGCTGTGACGCTATCGCTACTGGCGGCTGTGCATGCCCAAAAGACTCCACGTCTTGTCTGGAGGCCGAGGACGGATAGTGCCCGCGATTACACGCCAAACGATGACGTTCTGCAGTCGATTCTGATTGTGACTCACATTGTATGACGCAGAGTCCTACTTTGACTCTGAGCAGTTCAGTGCGACTTTGCGTCGACTGCGATTCTGATTAAGATACGACTTGAGTCTGAGTCGATTTCGATGGAGTCGATGCCGGTGGCGGCAGTTTGTGACGCCGTCTGTTCCATTTTTATCATTCACTTAAACCCAAATAAAGCATTTATCTTGATAATAGCACATCTCTTTGTCCAAATACCAGGTAAATGCAAATAATTTCAAAGAAATCGATTACACTCTGACACGACCCAAACTTGTTTGCCTCCAGGGTTTCATTCGGACACGAGCAGTACTAGAGCAACAAGCCTACCGTCGGACAACGTGTTGGCTGGTGCGAACCGAACGCTAGCCGCCAGACTGGCTTTGTATATTGGTGTCATGCAGTGGCACGGAAAGACCGTAGGGTATCGAAGGGTTCTTTAGTGTCGACCGGACGTCATACGTCAGGCTGCGCAGGAGCGGCTGGCTGCGTGCCCGGCTAAGGTCGAGCGGTGCAGCATGGCGCGCAGGCGCGGATGCTGCCCGGCTGGTGTTGCCAGGCGCGGATGTCGTGCCGTCTGGTGTTGTCAGGCGCTGCTGTCGTGCTGTCTGGTGTTGCCAGGAGCGGCTGTCGTGCCGTCTGGGGTTGTCAGGCGCTACTGTCGTGCCGTCTGGTGTTGCCAGGAACGGTTGTCGTGCCGTCTCGTGTTGCCAGGCACAACTGTCGTGCCGTCTGGTAAGCGCCGTGCGTAAGCGGTACAACAGCGCACGCAGGAGGGGCTGGCCGCATGCCTGGTGATGTCGGAGTACTCAGGCTGTACGTCGATATATGAAGTGTGGCAAGCGGAGTCGCCCGTCCTGGCCGTTCAAGGCCTCCTTACGCTGTAACAGTTATTTCATAGGACCAGCAAGAACAACCGTAAAAGGCTCATAACTTGCAGAGGTATTTTTGAGCACTGGAGTCTTCGTGCATCATAGAGAGCATGAATGCTGTTTTGATGATGCGTAAGTGTGACGAAACAACAGCGCTTTGTGTCTGAAGTTCAAGAACGATTTCGCAATTTCCGCGTTCTTGGCAAAGTATGAAAACTGAAAAGGGTTAGCGTGTTAACTACACCACAAGCCATGCTATTACTAACCGAGCTTTTCCAAGCAGCGTCTTACTCGGTCACCAGAACCTGCGTCCCTTTCTCAGCCAACGGGATCCTATGGACATCACGGAGAGCATGCAACGCTCGTAAGACTCGCTAGCGGACCCAATAAAAGACAAGGGCGTAGCGAGGATCTGAGCAGGCTCTCCCCAGAGGGATCCTCCTTTCCAATGAAAGTCCTTGCTAGGGGCCCTGAGGTCGGGCCCCTCCCCATGACTTTCTGGTGTTCGTCCGTCTTCGGGCAAGGACTGGACTGAGTTGTTTTTAATCGCAAAGTGCCCGGCGGCGCAGCATCGCCAGCACACAGGCGTGGATGACCTTGAACGGGGGTGCCGACCTGACCGACCTCGGCCGAGCCCCGCTTCGATCTTGGGCCGGCGCGCTCGGACGCAGACTGTCATTGCCAGGGGGCCGTGATTGCGGTCACGGCCACTGCCACAGTCGGCCAGTGTCGGGCCCAGTCGGCGGGACTGGCGGCGCTCGGCAGGATGTGCGGAGGAGGCTCGGACTGTTTTGCTCCCGCTCGAATCAGACCTCACTTTTCCGGCGTCCTCTGTCCGTGGTCCAGCGTCTCTGCCTCGGTGTGCCGCGTCGTACCGTGCCGTACTCCTCCTGAATACGGTCTTGCATCCGCCTCTGTCGTCCGGCGACCGACGGCATCAGACACGGTGGGGATGTCGCCATGGCAACGCTTCTGCGCCATCCGCGCGTCGGCGCCGGCGGCAGCGGCGCCCGTGCCGCGTCGATCGCCGGCGGTGGGAGGCCGTCGGAGCCGACGCCGCGGCTGACGTAGCAGCGGTGCCCAGCGCGTGACGATGGCGGCGGCGCGTGAGCCGAGCGCCGGCCCGAGATGCAGCCGATAGAACAGGCCGACACCTGCACCCAGCGACGATGACGTGAGTTAAGCGGAGCCCGGTGCTGGGTGCGCCGCCGTGGTGGCCACTTGCGGGCAGTTGGCTCGAACGGTCCGGGCGGGCGAAGGGTGTTGTTCCCTCCTGCCCATCGTACGCGTCCTCGTAATCCCTCCGATGCGCAAACAGTAGGAGAGGAATTATAGTCCCCACCTTTTGAGGAAACGTGGGGATATCCCATATACGGTGGGACATGTCCGCTTGACAGTGGATACGTTGGAGAGAAAATCGACTTCCGAGAGGGGTTTTAAACAATCATACCTTGTGGGACATTTCCGCATTCAATGGGGTTCGAACCCGTGCGGGGCGTGGTGTGTTTACAGCCGAGCCGTATAAAAGGCCCACGTGGAACCCAGCTAATGTGGTTTCGTGGGTGAGCGGCTGGAGTATTGTAGGACTTTGCGAAGGGTTGCGGCGTTGGCAACAGGAGCGAAAGGTTAGATTGGTTTTGTGGTTTTCCAGGAGCCGTCAGAGCCGTGATGGCTCTGACAAGCTGCCGTTCAGTGGAACCGTCTAGCTGTGAAAATACAGATGTCCGACCAGGGGAAAGCGGGCACAGGTTGTTGTGGGAAGCGAGGATTTCAGTGTTTGGTGAACAACGCATAGCTTTCGTTCCCACTGACCCATTGCAATTGTAATGGCTGAGAACGGATATCGCAGCGTGTTAAGTTCATTTCACTCCGGTGACATGCTCAGCGGCTGAAAGGTAAGGACAAAATGATCAAATATGCAAACATGTTCGAGAAAGTCACAGGTGCACCATAGCTATCGTTCGATAGTCTTCACGCGTGACGTACGACCCGTGCCCAAAATTCCGCTGCTACCTCTCGAATGAATGTTAAGCTGTATCCAAATTTCCATCGGCGCTGCTCTCACACAGCCGTGCAGGACACTAAGCCGCTGGGACTTCTGAAGCGCATGCTATTCACGCCATCAACGTGCAAAATGCGTGCCATCAACGCAAACATCGTGTTTGTTCCGTATTTGCCCACACATTCTTTGCCATCTCGCAGCTCAATCAAACGCCTCACAGCTAAGCTGGCGTGTCGCATTTGACCGACCACCTTACATTTCAACATGCATCTATATTTTTCGCCGTCTTACACAAGTGATCACACGCGCACACACGTACACGTACGCAACACATGTTGCATGCATATATACGCTCATTTGAAGAATACATAAATGCAGAAGCCTTTAGTCAGGCCACGCTGAAACGAACGCATTTTGGTCAATTTGCCCACGTACATATGAGGCGATCAGGTTAGACACGATGAAATATGAAGACAATGGGCAAATTGACTTGGTCCAGATCATACTGATGCAGGCTTTCACGCTCCAGTGCGTATTGTGAGGCATCGGAAAACATGGAGTGCATCGAAATTAAGAGCAATGTACGGCTGTGCTACGCTGTGCACACTCGCCACGGTTATTCTAATGGGTCAGTTAATAATCATAAAAGATAGTTGAGAAAATATCATTCTAGACTACTCTGCGGCAAATGCGAATTAAGCATTTACTAACCGGCACATTTGCTAACCGTTGATTTTGTTTGAAATCATGAGCGTAAGCGGGGAGGCCGGGGGGGGGGGGGGACACAGAGCCATGTGCCATGTACGACATAGGGTGAATCGAAATGGAATCAAAATTTGCATTGACGATGTCAATACATGTTTACCAGAGAAACATCCAGCCGTTGACAGAATCGATTAGTTAAATCAAATGTATAAAAAATGTTTTCAGCACGCGCGCTCGCAATCTTTGTGAGCAAATACACCGATGCGCAGCGTCGCAGTTTTATTCGGACCAAGCCGTCTTGGCTGCCTTTGTTAACACCGGATGACGAACAGCAGGCAAAAGGGAACGACCACGTGTTGAGGATCTTCCGAAAGTCATTCAAAAGCACTTCGCGCAGTTCAAAAGTTCGACTGGGCCATCCATTTGCGTGGAATTTTGAGGCTGTTTCTTTGAACAGATTGGCAGTTTGCACAAGTAAAATACGATCCGCACTACCTCCACAACGTCCGGGCCATTTCATAAACCACTCGAAATTATTGCTTTCCGACACGTGGTCCGTTCTTCCGTCCGTTGGTACCCGCGGGGTATCCGCTGGGGTGTCGGACGAAACGTCGACTCGCAGTTTACCGAATGAATACGACGACTGCTATATGCCGGCTTCATTCCTGACGACATACGCAAAATCTGATGCGTCAAAAATTCGAATTT
>NW_023596297.1:4553393-4654208 GCF_011947565.3 Pollicipes pollicipes
ACGCCCGGCATTTTAACTCGGGCAATGCTTCAGTGAGCTACGACCAAACGACGACAAACGACACCATCGGCACATCTCTCGTCGACAAAGGGTAGGGGGAGCGGCGGGAGTGGAGTGGAGGGTTCATCAACACTATAGGCAAGGACTTCACCCAGAGACCACGCCCTCCAGAGCAGTGACCCAGTGGGACGTCAATCGAAGCCCGTTTGGTCGGCCAGCGGGCGGCACCGGGCGGAGTTGTGAGTGAGAGTTGTGACTCATTGCGGAGTTGTGAAGGCTATGAGAGTTGTGATTCATCGAGCGTGGCAGCCTCGGACGCGGACCGCCGGCCCACTGACCTAGGATCAGGAAGTCTTCGGTCCGCTGGCCACCGGTGGCCCGGCTGTGGTCGGTGTAGACGCGCAGGCTCTCGCGCACCAGCGTGCGGATCCACACGCAGATGTTCGTCGCCACCACGTGCATCAGGCCGCAGCGCGCCACCACCTTAAACTTGTGGATGTTCAGCTGCAACGGCCGGGGCGGGTTAGCGCGCGGGCTGCGCTAGGGACACAGAGGGAGAAGCAGTGGTGCAATCAAATCAGTCAAGAGTCAGAGCCGGATAGGGCTACATCATGTCCGGGTCAGAACGAAGGACTGTGGCACACCCGGGATAGAGAAAGGCCGCACAAAACGCGGATGAGACCCAGTGTCGGGAATTTCCGACGTGCTCTGGCTGGGTGGATGATGCTGGCGCCCAGATGACGCCTAACACCGTGACTCTTGTCCGGTTAACCCCGAGCTCTTGGGACGCGGAGGAACGGCAACCTCACTGCTCGCAAACAGCACGCAATTACGAAATATGCTGATATCGAGAAAGAGACATATTAAAAATAGATTTGATATTTTATACCTTTTCCAGCTGAACTTTATTGAAAACCACAGATGTTCGCGCAATCACTGAACGCATTTAATGAAACTCGCCATTCTAATTTAATGAAAGGCGTACACAAGAGTGCATTTCGGCTTTCGCCTTCAGTTAATACATTCATTTGTCCTTTTGCTATGTAATCCAGATCGCAAACCTAACACAGCATGGTAAGTAATATAGCACACAAACAGCTTGCGCACGCATCGACAAATGCAGCTAACACCTCCCTGCTTTCCGCACAAAACTACCCTTATTATCATCATAGCCCAGGTTGGCGTCTATCCTGTGGCGCGCGGGCCGCCTCCCCTCCCTCTGATGCGATTACGGCTGACCACGGGAGAGGGGTGTCAACCGCTCATCTGTGACCTGAGCGCACGCAGACCTCCCCAGACCCCTCCCCCCGTGGACGGGTGGCTGATCAGCGTTCACCGCCACCCCACCGCGCGCCGGCCCGGCAGCAGCACACGTGGTGGCATGGGCGGGCGACGCGCGACCACATAGCTAGTGAGCCGCGCGGCGGGCGCGGACACTGGCGCCGGCGCACCGCGTGCTGCCGCCTGTGTGTCTCTGACAGTTACGATGCCACGCACGCACTCCCACTCGAAGCATCGAAACTAAAGGCTGAAGCTGACGGTGTGGGAGTGGACGCTCGATACCTCACACCGCGAGGTGTGGGAGTGGACGCTCGGTACCCGACACCGCGAGGTGTGGGAGTGGACGCTCGGTGCCTCACACCGCGAGGTGTGGGAGTGGACGCTCGATACCTCACATCGCGGGGTGTGGGAGTGGACGCTCGGTGCCTCACACCGTGAGGTGTGGGAGTGGACGCTCGATACCTCACACCGCGAGGTGTGGGAGTGGACGCTCGGTACCTCACATCGCGAGGTGTGGGAGTGGACGCTCGGTACCTCACACCGCGAGGTGTGGGAGTGGACGCTCGGTGCCTCACACCGCGGGGTGTGGGAGTGAACGCTCGGTGCCTCACACCGCGAGGTGTGGGAGTGGACGCTCGATACCTCACATCGCGGGGTTTGGGAGTGGACGCTCGGTACCTCACACCGCGAGGTGTGGGAGTGGACGCTCGGTGCCTCACACCGCGGGGTTTGGGAGTGGACGCTCGGTGCCTCACACCGCGAGGTGTGGGAGTGGACGCTCGGTGCCTCAAACCGCGAGGTGTGGGAGTGGACGCTCGGTACCTCACATCGCGGGGTGTGGGAGTGGACGCTCGATACATCACACCGCGAGGCGTGGGAGTGGACGCTCGGTACCTCACACCGCGAGGTGTGGGAGTGGACGCTCGGTGCCTCACACCGCGGGGTGTGGGAGTGGACGCTCGGTGCCTCACATCGCGAGGTGTGGGAGTGGACGCTCGGTACATCACACCGCGAGGTGTGGGAGTGGACGCTCGGTACCTCACACCGCGAGGTGTGGGAGTGGACGCTCGGTGCCTCACACCGCGAGCCTGTGATGAGCGACCAGCGCAGCCGCACGCAGGGACAGAGCACCGACGCCAGCAAAGTCGCTGTCGCGGTTCACTAACTATGGGAGACTAATAGTCCCATGACCCCCAGCCTGGGAGGCCATCAAAGACTTCCCCCATCGCCAGGAAACTCTCCTATCAAGCACCGGGAGTGCTGGACTCCCGCTGGAGAGGCCACCGCCGTGACGCGCGCGGTGCTCACCCTGGAGTTCATGAAGATGAAGTACATCTGCATAAATGTGAAGGCGGCCTGAAGACACGGGTTGACGGCCATCAAGATCTGCCAGCAGTCCGAGTCCTGCGGGATCTCGAAGAACGAGCCCAGCTCCAAGCCGTTGTACACCATCGTGCCCAGGCCGAAAGCTGCAGAACAAAGGCGATGATAACAACCAGACGAGCAGCGTCTGGCGGTGCGGTGCGGCGAGGCGTGAGCGCGGCGACGGGTGGGGACGGAGCACAGAGCGTCCAGCTCCTCTAGACATAAGCTCAGAGGCCAATGGTGGGAGCTGATTACCACATGTGAACTCATCCAATGGGCCAGCTTGGCCCACTGATCGGCCTAATGGTTCGGCCAGGTCCACTGGCCCACCCCATGTTCCGACCTGGCCCGGTGACCCATCCTTTAGTGCAGTCTGGTCCACTGGCCCACACCCAGTCATGAACAGATCCAAAGACACATTGTTCGGTTGTGCAACACAGAGTCCTGCCTACTAGCCCAAGGCCATTATCCCACGATGTGGTGCTTGGAGAGCCACCTCACTGCTTACAATGCGACCCAGCAGGCAGTGAGATACACCCCATCAGCGACCCCCATCCTTTGCTTCGTCTACCGTGAGCCCGTATAAAATCCGCCACAGCCAGAACCACTGGCCCACGCAGCTCCACGGATCCACAGGGAACACACAGGGGGGGCCGTCGGCCCGTGCGATGTGCGATCTGACCCACCGTGTGAGCATCTACTGACCGATGGCGCCGATGCGGAGGAAGAAGCCGCCGTGGCTATGGTCATTGTCGCTCGTCTTGGTCTTGTAGGGGCGGCTCTCGCGGGTCAGCCGTTCCGGCGAGCCCCCACCGCCGCCGCCGCCGCCGCCACCGCCGCCGCCGCCGCCGTCGTTCAGGTTCACGTCGGCAGGTGGCTTGGCTTTCTGCAAACGCCAGGCGCGAGTGAGGCCGCCTGCCGGCTACCCGCTGGCGGCGTCAATATCCCGGATCGGCGGCCGGCCGCCGACAAAGCTTGTTCAGCTCCACTGAGACGAGCCGGCTATTGGCGTCAGCGCGGGCTTCCGAGCCACTCACTGCTGAGGCGCCAGCCAGCTTCATTTTGTCGCCGAGCCATTGATGGTATCAGAGAAGACCTCGTTTAACCTCATCCGGGAGAGCGTCGAAAATAGAGATGGTTTGTGGGAGCCGTTCTGAGGACCGCCGCATTCAATACATGCATGCGCCTTTGAGCATATACTTCGGATGAATTAAGTTACATTCGAAGATGTAACTGTTCCGTTGGGAATTGAAATCGTTCACTTCGCGCGGTGTTCGGTCGGAAAAACTAGCAATTGCGCATGTATGTGGCCAGAACTGACAGCACTGTCATACAATTGTCTTTGTTCAAGCAAAAAGTTAATAAGCTTCACAGTAAGTCGACTGAGTAGCGGTTGTGCAGAGGTCCAATGAACAGCTGCCATCATACCTGAAGGTTGGCCTCCTCACCAGAAGTGCGTCAGCGGCAGTCTCTCCCCATCCCACACCAGCTCTCCAAAGGTCGGAGACCATCACCGAATCCCATCACAAAAAACAGCCACACGTCACAGACCACCACCAAGGGCAGGGGATCAGGCGAGCCGAAGCCTAGCCGTCCGTGCGGATCGCATCGCAGACGTTAGTGGGCTGTGAGCGGTCAGTGGGGGAGCCAGCGGAGGCCGAGTACCTTGTCGGAGGACGGGCCAGCGCCGTCGTTAACCTCATAAAAGCCGGAGTGCGGCCGGCGGCGGCCCAACCGCGGACAGCACGAGCAGCCCTGCGGCAGGCGCGCGCGGCCCGTCATGTCGGCCGGCCTCGTGGGTAGGGGTGTGTGTGGGGAGGCGACTCTGGGTGAAACGAAACATGGCCTTTCCATCCAAGTCTCACTGGCAGGCATCAGTCAGCGAAAGCTGGCGTCTCCCAACGTGCTAAGCTTCCTCGGCGTCTTCGCGCAAGCAAAGCACCCACTAATGATTGTCGGCACGACCGGCCCAAGAGCTCAAGCTCAAGCCTGCTCCAGGAAAGCTGACTGACATCAAAGATGGGACAAATGTCAGCAGAAATAAACTACGGCTCAACGGGAACCTAACGGCCGATTCAGCGCTTTCCATAAAACTTCTTTTTCTCAAAACACGACAATGGAAAAGGAAAAAAAATAAAAGGCTGCATCATCAGAATGCTCATTTATCACTCACAACGCTCTCGAAATAATAGAAAAAGCCAAAAGCACTAGCTACCACCCACATCAGCGGTATACGTGCACACAAAGCGATCTACGCCGAAGACATCCAAGACAAGTGCAGGGTCGCACGAACGAGTGACTATTGTCAAGAGCCACTCGCTTACCTTTCCACAACATCCCGAGGTGTCCTTCTTCTTGCCGACCTTGGTGCTACTCTCGTGTAGCAGATAGATGAAGACGTACAGCAGGAACAGGATGCTGACGCCGTAGAGGTAAGTAAAGAACGCCTGCAGCGGACAACAAAGAGCTACATCGTCACGCACGAGTGCGGTCATAAGACATTGGCTAACAGAGTGACTCCACGATTGCTTAGATGAGCGCACATGATTCCAAAGATCCAATATTTCACGTCATGATACAGGCACTTTCTGAATAGCAATCGGCTAAATCACACGTTAGTCGCTTGCAAACGTAATGCGTGATCCCAGCTCGCTGCAGCATATCACTAGTCGCCCCGACTTGCGATCAAACACATATCGATTCGACCCAGCGGACGGCACATTTGGATGCATCGACGGACGGAGCAGAGCGTGCGCACTTCGCAACTGTCGCGCGAGGTCGCTGCTCGCCGAGCCCTGTGTCATCACCGCTGCACGTGGTGCCGCTGTACTCCCCGTCACCCGTTTTAAGTCCCGCCGCTTCCGGCCAGCACTGCACCCACGACAAAGAGGCGCTCTCCGCCGCCGCCGCCGCCGGAACCACCAGGGGGTGCCGCGGCGCGCCGGATGTGCAAAGGCGGTCTGTATCGTGCACGGTACCGGGAGGGGGAGCTGGCGAGCTGTTGAGCTGATGGTGGAGCAGACCCTGTCCGCCAGGTGGCAGGTGTCTACCAAGCGCGAGAGACCGATCCGCGTAACGCAAGGCGTGCGAAAAATGGCCAACCGCTGCACACGCTGACCCGCTAACACTGCGACAGGTACTGATCTGAAACATGGAGCTGGCAGGGTCGCCACCAGTTGTCGCCACCAACGGCGTCACCTGTTGCTCCCCTCCCTAGGGTCGATGCAGGGTGACGTGACCTGCCACACCTCCCAGAGCCAGGCCAACAGTCGGTCAGTCGGCCATTGGCGCCACGAGCGCCATAAACGCTCCCGCGAACCTACGGAAGCGCCCAGCACGCGGCCCCAGCGCGGCGGCGCGGCGGTAGGGACGCCGGGCGGGGCGGAGGTCGGGACACCCGGGTGGCGCTGGTGCGGAGCCCCGGGTCGGGACCCGCGTCGCCGCAGACGGCTGGCGGGAGTGCGGCGCTCGGTGCAGCCGGCTGGCGGGAGTGTGCGGCGCTCGGTGCGGTCAACCGGCGGGAATGTGCGGCGCTCGGTGTGGCCAGCCGGCGGGAGTGTGCGGCGCTCGGTGCGGTCAACCGGCGGGAGTTTGCGGCGCTCGGTGTGGCCGGCCGGCGGGAGTGTGCGACGCTCGGTGTGGTCAGCCGGCGGGAGTGTGCGACGCTCGGTGTGGCCAGCCGGCGGGAGTGTGCGACGCTCGGTGCGGCCGGCTGGCGGGAGTGTGCGACGCTCGGTGCGGCCGGCCGGTGGGAGTGTGCGACGCTCGGTGCGGTCCGCCGGCGGGAGTGCGCGGCGCTCGGTACTGGCCAGCCGGCGGGAGTGCGCGGCGCTCGGTGCGGCCGGCCGGTGGGAGTGTGCGACGCTCGGAGCGGTCAGCCGGTGGGAGTGCGCGGCGCTCGGTGCTGGTCAGCCGGCGGGAGTGCGCGGCGCTCGGTGCGGCCAGCCGGCGGATCTGAACGCGATACGGACCAGCCAGCGCCGGAATATCGTACACTTCCGCCGCCGGCAGAGCGCTCGCGCTCGCTTGCATTCGGAAACGATCTGCAACGATCTGCCCCGGCCGACAGGCGCTACCTTTTGTGGCCAGGACGATTTAGGTGCACCGCTCGTCGCTAAACCGTTAGGCGTTTGCAGGGAAGACTTGCTGTCGGAGCGTGGCACGCCTGGCCAGGGCACGCCCTAGGCGACGGCGCACCGGCGTCGAATAACCCGAACGATTTGCTGGCCGCCGTTGGCTGCTCACTTCCGGACAAGTTGCGATGAAGGGGCCGCAGCGGAACGTAAACGCGAGTAAACTATGCCTGCTTCGTTGTGCTTGTGAAAGCGTCCGGTGTTGATCGTGCCTGCTTTAAATATCACCGCGCAAATGAAATTAGCACTCGTATGCATCACGTTGAGCCCATATCTATTTTGAGAGCACAACAGTCCGTGTCCACATACCTCGTAGAAGTAGAGAGGCACACTGTCTGTGATGATCTCGGAGATGAGAAAGGCGATGCATACCACTACCAGAAGCTTTGCGTACACTAACGACAAAATCCGAAAGCACGCTGTCCTGAAAACACAGAGAAACGCCCGGTTAAATTGTACCCATAGAATGCGGTCTGACCGCAGTGATAATGACGTAAGCATTTGTTAGAGCACACTGGAAGAGCACTATCACCCTTAATTATGGCTAACCAAGTCGAAGGAATATAGCTATATGTCGGAGCATGGTACAGGTATAGCCAAAATAAAAACGCAAAATAATACTTGTGATGCTAAACCAATACACTTTCACTTAAGCTGTGAAATGCAAGCGAGCTAGCAGGAAAGCTGCCCCGCTCGTCCCATGGCAATGTGCGTCCAAGCTCGTGGCTACTTGCTTTCAGCTCAACTTAGTTGCGCCTTTTCGAAACGGGTAAACTCATCGAGCTCCCTGCAAATCAACACCGGCCGATCTAATGAGCCCCTCTCCCCGCCCCTCGCCTCCCTCCTCATCCCACGGTGCTGGCAATAAATGCCCCTTTCTATGCGTGAAAAGTGCTGGTCGGCATGACATTCAGAATTTCCTCTTTTCGTTGTTTTATGTTGCAACCGCCGTTCCAAATTGATATTCAACAGTTACGGCATTCTTGACGACACGTGGGACGCTGCGTTTATGTTCACAGCCACAAAGGAAATGTTCGCCGCTAGCCATCATTCAATCCAGAGACATTATTTCCCACACAAATCGTCCCCTAAAACGGATGCATAACTCGTAAGACTGCAGCGCTCTGCAAAGTAGCATCAGCGCAGAATGTCGTTGAAACCGGCGCGCCGAATCCGGACATTTCCGCGTTCCATCGCGTGACACCGAGGCTTGCGCATTCCATCGGTCCGCATCTGCGTGTGAGCCGCACGCTCCGGGGCCGGCCTGCTGGTGACAGGCCGGCGCGGTCAACAGGTGGCCAGTGGACGTGACTGAGCGCGTGAGCGCTGGGCCGGCCGGCCGTTGCCAGTCTGCAGACGCGGACCGGACGTCTCTCGTCGCATCGATCGGGGGCACCGGCGGTCGACGACCCGCCGTGTTGCAGAGCGCGGCGCGCAGGTATGCGCCGCCGCCGCCGCTGTCTGGCGGGCGGCGTCGGCCCAGGACAGCGGCCCAGCGCCCGGGCGGCGGAGCCCGAGCGGCGGGGCCACAGCGGCGGCGCCATCAGTAACGCATGCGGTGCTCCGGTCTCACCCGGCCGACCGCGACGTTCGGCGCTCGCCCACGCTCCGGCGTCGACGCTGGTCTTGCCTCGGCGCCGACTGCGCGCACCGGCGACCGACGGCGATCACCCTGGCGCTGTCAATTTGGCCTGGCCGATATCCGCAGCGGCCTCGTAAAGCTGCAGAGGCGGCCTGGCCAGCCGCGGACAGCGACGGTCTAACGTTTGCATTTAATTATTCACGGAAGTGGGCCCGGTCGGCTGCGATCGATACTACGTCCGTACGACCCGACTCCTGCTAGCCGTCCGCGCGGTGGCAATTATCCACACGAAGGTTAACGGATGTCTGACGGGGCGCGACCGACCCCGCCGAAGGCACCACGACTTCTGCGGCAGCCGGGTGCACGGCACCTGTGGCCGCCGGCCGCACAGCATCTGGAGCCGCTGGATATAAGGCATGTGTGGCCAACGGCAGGGCGCCTGTCGCAGCCGACAGCACGGCATCTGCGACAGACAGCCGTCACAACGATGCGAGCTGTTGGCCTGCTCCCATCAAGAGGCGCCTAGAAGGCCAGAGGTATTCACCGCGAAGCTGTTGATTGGAAGTCACTGAACGATGGGGCTTCAAAAGCCACATTGAATCCAGCTAGCAATTAACCTGAGCTTGTATTCATCGGATGGAAGATATCGTCTTTGTTAAGTGATGCATTCGTGGGCGCAGGCCTGTCCCAAATGCCATTGAATGGCCGCCTTTGTCTAAGTCCAACTGAACCTGTCACTAGCATTCTGAAGAGCCGTGCCAACACAAGACCGAAAGCGAATCGATCGCGGGAAGCAACACGCCAGGAGTCGCTTCTACGGTACAGGCGATACCATTCAAACTTGCTGCAAGCACCATTCCACCGTCACAAAGTACCCGCTGGGGACATCCTGCCACGGACGGGGAACGGGGCAGCCACGGAGCGCGGTTCAAAGCGTCCTGCTCAGCTCGCGCGCACGCCCCCGAAGGGCCGCAGCTGCCAGGAGTCGATCAGGGTGGTGCGACAAGCTCTCGTAGCATATCCGCGCGCCGGCATCAGCCCAGTACCACCGCATGTGTTTTCGCCACCGGCAGGCTGCGTCCCGCGCCGCCGGCCCAGCCCAGCCCAGGCAGTGCTCGAGCAGGCCGACCAGGTCGCACGAGTAGTTCTCCAGCGCCACCTGTCGGGCCGCGTCGAAAGGCGGCGCGTGGCGCACTCCGTGCGGTCTCAGCCGACCTTGGTTCTCGGCATCCAGGCGCTGCATGCGGCCGAGCCAGCCGGGCACACTCTCGGCGATGGCTCTCACCAGCAGCGGCGTGTTAAGCATCAGCTGCGCGAGCCCGCGCGGACTGCGCGCGTCGTCGGGCAGTCCGGCCGGCCGCTCGGCTGGCGGCCGCGCGCGCTGCTCGTCCACCCAGGCGACCACGGCCGGCGTGTCCTGCAGAACGAGCTGACCGTCGCCGGCAGAGAGCAGCGCCAGCAGCGGCACCGGGTCCCAGAAGAAGGTGCCGTCGCCGCGCGGCTCCAGGGCCGCCCACTGCACGGCGTCGTCCGGCGCCACGAGCATCGCGCGAAACAGGTGCACCGGCGGGTGCATGGCCGCCATCACGTGCCGGTGCATCAGCAGCAGCTCGGCGGCGCCCGAGGCGCGCAGCAGCCGCGGGATCCGCTCGTGCAGCAGGAGACGCACGAACGACATCACGTGGCAGTTGATGGCGCCGCTCACACCCTCCGCGATGAGCGCGCGCGCCAGGCTGATGCGGAGCTGGCGCTCCGTGGGCGGGACGCCAGGGCACTGGAGCACGTGGCGCAGCAGGCGCATGTGTAACTCGGTGCACGCGCGCATGAGGAGTCGCGTCATGTTCTGCCGCATCATATCAATCGTCGCCCTCATCGCGTCCAGCTCGTCCGGCGTCAAGAGCCGCAGCAGGTTGATCTCGGTCCAGAAGAAGCTGGGCAGGCGGCGAGTTGTGACCGCAGCGCCCAGGTGGTCCAGGACGCGGCGTGCGCATCGCGTGACGCTGCGCCACTGGACGGTTGGCGTCTCCTGCACCAGCCACAGCAGCGACGTCTTCAGAAAGTAGGACTTCACCGCCTTCCCCCGTGAACCCAGGCCGGTCTTGCACCCCTTGAGGGCGAGCAGGGTGCATCGTTGCACCTCAGTCAAGTGCCATGCGGCCACCACCTCAGCCCGCGAGAACGACAGCCGCCACTCCTCGAGCTGTGTGGCGCTGCCCTTGCAGCCGGTTGGCACCAGATGCACGCCGAATTGGCAGATGTCGTCGCGCGCCGCCGCCGGCGGCCAGTCACGCGCCTTGGCCCGCGCCACGAACTCGTCCGAGGGCCACCAGGGCGCGCGCAGGCAGGGGACCATGTCGTTGTCGTCCTTGGTGGGCGGGTACTGGTGCAGTGGTCCGGCCACGGCGGCGGAAGGCCCGGTGGCCGCCATCTCCGCGCCCGGGCCCAGCCGCACGCGCATCAGGTCGCACATGAAGCGGCGCACGCTCTCGGCTGAGAACACGCGCGGCTCCGCGTGCGCGCAGTCGGGCCGGCGCACCTGCAGCAGCCGCACGAAGCCGGCGTTCTCGGTGGGCGCGACGCGGAGTCGCGCCGCCCCCACGGGACCGTCGCCGTTCGTCTCCCAGTGCACGGGCCCCAGCTCACACATGGTGTCGTGATCCGACTCCAGTCGCACCACCATCTCCACGTCGCCGAAGCCCTCCACCTGACTGCCGGACATGCAGGCGCCGCGGATGGAGAGGTGGCCGAGCGGCGAGCACACGCACTCAGCCAGCTCCTCCTGCAGCGTCCACTGCAGCGGCACGTCCTCCAGCGCCTGACACGTTTGGCTGTGCTCCGAGGTCAGCGCCTCGGCCAGCTTTACCGCCGGGTGAAATCGGTGTGTGCTGGTCAGCACGCAGTCGAGGACCAGGTCAGCGTGCGCACCACACTTGAGCAGCAGCCGTTCGGCTATCTGGTCCAGCTGCGGCCCGCGTGGGCCCAGGTCCGGCAGCTCCATCGCTGCCCTGCGCCGCGCCGCCACTGCACGGCGGCCGCCGGACGCCAAATCACCGGCGCCAGGCACGGTCCCAGCGCCGGTGGGCAGGGTGGGCGCCTGACGCCTGGCCAAGGCCGCGATCAGTAGACGGCTGCGCACGCCTACCTCCAACTGTCTGGGCCGTCCGTCGAATCCCGACTCCCCTGCCCCCCCCCCCCTTTCCTTTCGTGAACCGCGCCTGCGCATCTTTCCGGTCGGTTATTGCAAAACGGCGGCTTCCAGCAGAGCTGCGGAAACTGCTTACTCGAAACCGGTCAGGTCCGGCCGGGCTTCTCGCAGGCCCGACCGGTTAGAGCGGACTGCAAAGCGCGCGACATCTAGGTAGTGAATTCCGGCTGGCTGGTGGCCATGAGTATGACGCAATCGCCTGCAAACGCGTGAGGTTCAGAGAAGGCTGCGTTGAGAACTGCATCCACGGACCTCAGCTTTGCACGGCATGGAGGGGTGTGTGCACCGAATAACTGCAGGGGTTTTAAAGACTACTTGACGAGAAAAAGAAGCGAGATAGAGTTCGATTTGGAGCTCCGAGACCCCCAAATCAATATGGGCCAGGGGGCGTCAGTTGACCCACGACATCCCCTACGTCGCCGAGAAGTCGAGCGGTTCCGAGATAGTCAAGGAATGTTTCTGAGATAGGACGGTGCCATGAAAAAAGGTCACAGGGTTCACAGGGTTTATGTATTTCAATTCCCATCCTTTCGACTCTCTCGAGGACGGCAACGCCGGCTATGTCTAGGTGTCGCACCCCCGCTGGTGCGACAATTAGTTGTGGATGTGGAAGGTGCATTGCATTAATTTAATAGATCGCATGCTAATTTAAAACGATATCAAACGATTTCCACCATCCCATTTCACCCGCGTTTAGACATTACGCTTTTCTTAGTGAGCTATTCACGTTCAATTTCTTGAAGCACTTGATGCATAACCATAACAAAACTGCGGCTAAAATTGAGACGTTCGTAGCGCATCTCTAATCAGCAGTGGGAGCGGGCTTTGAGTGGAAGGGGCGGCGCGTGTGGGTGTTTCGGAGCCCATCGGTACAGTAAGGTGGAATATTTGAACCCATTGCTACAATCGTAAGTGTCTGGTGTAATGCCTGTCTTTGCACTGATAAGCGAATTGCACAGATAGCCTTTGCCATGATCTTTGAAAGTGAAACCTGGAAAGACATGCAGCGACTGAGCACGTTGTGTTTGCACTTTTGGAAACCCTACATAAAGATCGGTGGTTCCGTCATAGGTGAAAAATGAGATGGAACATCTTGGTTTTCGACAGTGTTTCGTTCTTTACAAAACCCGGGGCGCAGTTTCGCGAACCGAGTTGGGGGGAGCAGGGGAGTCTGAGCAGTGCAAAATGACGCAACCTACCACCAAGATGCGGCAGGGTCTAAAAACCGGCGCATGAAGCAGATATGCACGTCCTCCAAAACGGCTCGTCCGATCGTCTTGAAACCTTCGCCAATTGATTGCGCTCAATGAGGTGAGTCATGGGAGGCAATATCGAGACCTGACATGAGGTCGAACACTTCGAAAACGTGAAGGGAAAATTCCACGTGAAAATGCAGACCGCAGATCTCAGAGTCTCCTGCACAGATCACTGAAACCTCACCGTTGCATGCGCTTTCCTGATTCCCTCTTGTAATGCTTGTAATGGAAAACCGGGTGAGCCCAGGTGAGGTCAATAGTCGCAAAATTTCATAACTTCCAAAAGCATTGCTTTCAGGCAACCCATAGCTCAGAATCTGCCATGCTGATAGCTGCGAAATCTTACCATCAAGTACGCCATTTACCCAGTCTCTGTTGAAGCTGTATGTATGGTGCTATTCACAATTATGCCTTTTCCTTTTATGTTTATTCCCAAGAAAATGTGGAGCTCGGTTGGGCTGGCCTTGTGAGGTTGAATTTCTCCTTAGAGGAGGTGTTGTACTGAAAATCATGCGCAGAATCGCCTGTGGTGTCGCCGCGATTAACCGAACCGTGGCCGTGGAGCACGTGATGGTGCGTGGCTGATCAATGTGTGGTGTGCGAATACCGGTTTGTCGTGACCATGTACATGCCTCCTCAGCCGTCTTTTGTTGGTTGCTGGCTCCAAGTCGTTCAGAAGTTCACCGATTTGAACTGAGCTTGGGCCGAAACGGACCGGTTTGGGCAGTCTCCTGCTGCGATAGATCAATGACCTCAGAATTTGCCTTGGGGACAAGCTATGGAAACGACGTCACTGCTTTGGTCCAGCGGGAAGGTTGGGGCTCAGTGCGTGTGTTGTTCTTGCTTGCTTGCTTGATTGATGCTTGATTCGACGATCACGACCGTCCCAAACATGCCGAATTAAATACCTCTTATACAGTGTACTTGGTGTGCCTTGACTCGTCAAAAAAGAAGACGACGTCTTTGCACATGCGCACAAAACCCTCAGAAATGTTGCTGTAATGTGCACGACCGCGAAAAACTACCCGCGCGCTTTTGGTACTACAAACACAACACAAACGCATGGCTTCATTGCATGCATTGCAACTGCTAATGTACCATCGAGTGGTGAAGGTTTGGAGATGATTTGGAGCAATAGGTTCCGAATGTTTGCTTCTGGGACTTGTTCTTCCGTGACAAGCTATACACACCAAGAAGAAAGCATGCCCCCAAGAAGGATTCTGAAGTCATTGATCTGTCGCAGCAGGAGACTGCTCAAACCGGTCCGTTTCGGCCCAGACTCAGTTCGAATTGGCAAACTTCCGAACGATTTGGAGCCAGCAACCAACATAAGACTGCTGAGGAGGCATGTACATAATCAAGGCAAAGCGGTACTCGCACACCACACACATTGATCAGCCACGCACCATCACGTGCTCCACGGCTATGCTAATCGCGGCGACACCATACACGATTCTGCGCGTGATTTTCAGTACACCTTCGCTAAGGAGAAATTAAATCTCACAAGGCCAGCCTAACCAAGCTGCAAGCTTGCTTGTCAATAAAATAAAAGGAAAAGGCATAATTGTAGATGGCAACATGCATACAGCTTCAACGGAGAATCAGGGTAAGTGGCGTACTGGATGGTAAGGTTTCGCAGCTATCGACGTGGTAGATTCTGAGCTATGGGTTGTCAGCAAGCAATGCTTTTGGAATTTATGAAATTTTGCGACTTTTGACCTCACTGGAGTTTAATTTTTTATTGCAAGTGGAAATCAGGTATGGTGCATCCAGTGCTGAAGGTTTCACAGCGATCTGTACGGTAGGCTATGAGATATGAATTGTCTGCATTTGCGTAACAAATTTTTCTTCTGCGTTTTCGGGATGTTTGATCTCAGGTCAGGTCTTGATATTGCCTCCCCAGACTCGCCTCATCGCACGGAATGGATTGGTGCAGGTTTCAAGGCGACTGGACGGGTCGTGACGAAGAACGTGCGTGTCTGCTTCATTGTCATTTTTTGGACCCTGCCCCAAAATACGTTAACAGACGGGTTTCTCCCCGGACTTAACCCAATTTCTTGTCAAACTTAGGGGTCTGAACTCAAAATATAGAGACCACCATAACCCAAGGTTTGTTGGTTTGCACTTCTATACGGCCTAATCTTGGCACTCCGATCAACAACGCTACTCCTATGCGTCCTATCGTGACACTGCACTCCCATACGGCCTATCGTGGCACTCCGATGAGCAACGTTAGGTTTGTTAGGAACGTGCAATTGAGTGCGAGTAGAATACCGTGCAGTATGAAAAGGCAGAGAGCACGATTGATTCCAGCGAGGCAGGAGCCGCACTTTCTCTAGATCCAGTTGTTCCCCCGCATTTCTTATGTGCGTAATAAGCGGAATGGATTGAACCTACCGAAAAGTGCCATTTTTGCTTGAATGCGTGTAGAGTTGCCACTGTCTGACTCAGCTGGTATCTGTCGTCTGTCAACAGTTCTTTCTTTACACTTAAATGATCACGGGCGGTGCCTCTGCCCTAAGGAGTTGTGCTGTGAGAAAATTCGCACTGGATGAAAACCAGACGGGCCTTGAGTGTGGGGTCTTTCCAACATGATGAGTTGTAGCGGACTGGCAAGCTGACCTTTCTAACCGAACTAACTCTCAGGAGGTGCTAGTTAAAAGACAGTTTCAAGCAACAAGTAAGATACATTGCGAGAAAAGTGGATTTTCTGGCAGTGCCTGCGATCATCAGCGAGTACTGAGTCGCGCATGTGTCGAACATGATTTAAGTTCATCCTAATGCTTGCATGATGTCATTTAACCAGTACCTCGTATCGTATGCATCATGCATCGAGTAAATAACTTCATGCCCGATAATTGACTTGGCACCAAGATGAACTGGATCAAGTACAATAGACCCAAAAAGGCGGACAAACACAGAATTGACTTCGCGCCAAACCACCATCATGTGCACGCTCAGGCTTGCGGACTGCCGAAAACAGACACCAGAACCAGGCAAATGAGCAAACGTTGGGACCGCAACCCGGACGTGTATCGCATACAGTTCGCGCGGCGGCTGGCGCACCCGCCACGCGACGCGCGCTACGACCGCGCGACGCCATGGCTGGAGTACGGCTCACGGGGCGAAGACACGCCTGCGCCGGAGACGCCGCTGGGCGTGCGCCACTCCCGGCGCCCGGCCGGTCGTCTCATCACCTCCACGCCCAAGTCGCCGACGGCGGGTCAGACGGCGGGCGGCGCGGCGCGCGAGCCGCCGGCTGGCCGCCGCCGCCGGGCGAGTCCGGCGCCGAGCTCGGACGCGTGGCCAGCTGAGTCGAGCCTGGACGCCACCGGTCGCAGCTCGCTCTTTCCCGACACGTTCCCGGACACGGCCGGCTTCCACAGGCTGTACACGGCGGCGGCCGGGCTCGGCGGCGCAGAGGCAGACGCTCGGACCTGCCGGCCGGTGCCGCCACCGCCGCTCGCGGCCGCCGAACGGTGGTCCTCGTCGGCGCGTTGGGCCGCGCCACGTCAGACGACTATGGGTCAGGTGACGCCGAGCGCTCCCGAGGAGCGGCCCAGCACAGTGCGCTCGGAGCCCAGCACTCCAGACGGTGCCGGCCAGTGGCAGGCACGGGGCGAGGACAGCATCGCCACAGTGGTCCGCCCCCGGCCGGCCGACGGCCCGACGGCGCGGCGGCCAGGTGCCCGTGGTCGCCCCGTCAGCCAGCCGCTGGAGGGTATCGTAGAAGAGCTGCTGTACTTGCCGTGTAACACGCATAAGACCATACAGCCCCACCTCTCTGATCCCAGGTTCTGGGAGCCCATATGCTCAGGGAGGCGAGTTGGCTTGTTTTCCCCAGAAGTCAGCGATCCTTCGAATTGGCTCGAGCCTGGGGGGATATCCACGCAAAGCTGTTCGGAAGTTGAAAGCGTCACCACCCCTGAGCAACTGAGGGGGACGGACCGAGATCACTGCTCAGGTGTTGGCAATGCTCCTGTTCTCGATGCCAGCCTAGCCCAAGGACGCGCAGGGCCAGCAGACGTGAAGCCGACGCGCTCAGCTAACGAGGCAGCCAATCACACGTGCTGTGGAGAGCGGCGCAGCGTGCCGCATGGCGGCGCGGCTTGCGACCAGAGTCGTTGCAGCGGCCTGCCGGGACGCAGGGTGTTCGATGACGAGTGGCGTCTGATCAGTGACGCAAGCGCCGGCTCCGTGCCGCCCGGCGCCGCGTCGCCTCCCCGCCGCCGCAGCGACGATGACTGCTTACCTTCGGCGGCGCCGGGCGCGCCATTTGCGGCGCCATCTCCCGTCGACCCACTGAACCGCACGTTCGTGGTGCCACTGCCAGACACCGCTAGGACGCGCTCGTCACCCGACCGGGCGCGGCCGGCGGCGGCGGGAACCCGGGAGCGCCGACCGGCCGGCTGGCCGCCGGCCACGCCGCGTCGACTAGTGGTGGAGCTGGCCGACCGGGCCGCGCAGACGTCTCCGGCGGTGACCGGCGCGCGTCACGCTGCCGCCCAGACCAGCCCGCCGCCGCCGGCCCGGGCCGCGGCCACGCAGACCAGCCCCGCCGCCGCCCCACCGGACCGCGCCCCGCCGGCCGCTGCCGCCGACTCCAGGTCGGCCGGCGGCACCGCGCAGTGACGGTACGTCGGGGTGGGCGGCCCGGGTTGCGCTGCCGCTCTGTCGGCGGCGGCACGAGAGCGCACGCCGACCGGGCGGCGGTGGCGGGCTGAGGCCGCCATATTGCGGCCGAGCCGTGCGTCTTGTCGCCCAATGTCTTAAGGTGGGCTAGCCTGTTCCCAAAGATCGAACAGCCCGATTCTGCCTTAAAATGTAAACATTTAAGCCCTCGCGACCGTTTTAACGCAAGGCAGCAAGCAAACCAGCTATACAAGTGTCTCGGCGACCGTACGGGGCTGCCGGCGACCCGTGACCACGCCAGGGCTTTTTCTGGGGCGGCCACGAGCACGGGGTTCGCAGCTGCGTTGGTTCGCAAAGGGCTTGCAACACCGCAGATGCCTCAGCTTGGCCACGCGCCCAGGAACACAGAGCAGGCGCAGCTGTTGTCGTTAGCCAAAACCGAGCAGACGGCCCGCCAGAGCCGCAAAGCTGCAAGAGACGATCGAGTACGCCAGTGGGGCCCGCTGCGGCCAGACCCGGGCCAGGCCGGCCGCGGCCAATCTGATGAAGGCCGCCAGATCAATCTGATGGGCGAAGGAGCGGAGGCGGTGACCGCGCCGCTCCGACGGCTGGTCGCGTGCAGCACGTGCGCCGCATACGATGGCCTGACAGGAGTGTGGCGTGTTGCAGGGCCGCGCCACCGGACCATGACGAGCGCGGAAGGCGGTGGGGACGGCGTGCACCAGTTCGGCCGTGTTCTCTCCGACCTGGAAGCCACCAACCGCCAGCTGGACGCCACGCTGGACGAGGTGGCGCGCATGAAGGTGCGCGCTGCGACGCTGGCGCTGGAGCTGGCCGCCGAGTTTGACCCGGAGCTGACGGTGCGCCTGGAACGGCTGGAGGCGGAGCAGGCGCGCGCCGCGGCCGCCGTCGGCGCAGCGGAGGCCGCACCGGAGGCGGCCGACGACGGGTGAGCGGTGGGACCGGCCGCGGCTCGCGGCTCGCCGCCGCCGCCGCCACCCACAGCCACCAGCCGACGGTCCGCCGGAGACGGGCGGCCAATGTGTCCCGCGTGTGTCCGGTGACGCGTCCTTGTCTTCGACTGTGCTGTTTTCATTGTTGTTTGGCTTGACTAGGTGGTTACTGTTGGCGCCACAAGAGCCCTATTTTAGCAGCGTGTCGTTGTATTCTTGAGTTGTCTGATGCATTACACGGCTGCAGCCATATTATGCTTCTCCTACCGGTGAAATACGACAGGTTTCGAGCATGCACCGGATTAAAATCGTGACAAAAACCACCAGTGGTCCGAGCGCTCTGCGCAGCGTCACGACACGCTACTCCGTCAGCGGTTTTGCCCCAGGCCATCTGCTATAAGACGCTCACGGGAGCTGTGCTGCCAGCTCCATCGGGGCTGATGGGTCCCACGAAGCCTCAGCCGGTTATCTCGCCAGTTCAGCAGCGACGTCACGACGGACGCGTGGCGGCGGGTCGTTCGGAGTAGCGCCGGCGCCGTCAGCGCGGCCGAGCGGTCGGACTGGCGCTGCGCGGCGCCGCACGCACGCCATATCTGTTGCACGGTGGCGCGCCGACTATTGAGCGGCCCGGCCGCCCGCCAGAGGAGCGACCCACACCCAGGCCGCCGGCGGACGGCGGGACTGGGGTGACCCACACACCCAGCCGCTGTTGGACGGCAGGGCTGGAGTGGACGACACCCGGCCGCCGTCGGACGGCGGGGCTGGAGTGGACGACACCCGGCCGCCGTCGGACGGCGGAGCTGGAGTGACCGGCACTTGGGCCGCCGTCGGACAGCGGAGCTGGAGTGACCGGCACTTGGGCCGCCGTCGGACAGCGGAGCTGGAGTGACCGGCACTTGGGCCGCCGTCGGAAGGCGGGGCTGGAGTGGCCGACACCCGGCCGCCGTCGGACGGCGGGGCTGGAGTGACCGGCACTTGGGCCGCCGTCGGACGGCGGGGCTGGAGTGGACGACACCCGGCCGCCGTCGGACGGCGGGGCTGGAGTGACCGGCACTTGGGCCGCAGTCGGAAGGCCCCACTGGTAACGAGCTTGCGTCCGTGGACACCAGTGATGTCACGGCCACTTCATCCATAAGAAAATGTTTCCGAGGGAGCGGGGCTATGGTCGGCAAATACGCGTCAGACGTGCTGGGGCTGCGTTAGGGCTGAATTGCTGTCGTCGTGCGAACTGCAAATAACTCACAGCGATAGGTAACGGCTGCGACTCAAATGTCCACAGACTTTCTGGACGGTGGTTACGGTCGATGCCGACCGCCGTAGGCCGCATTTCTGAGGCGGTGAAGCGCGGTCCGGTGCGATTTTCACGTGCGTGGTGCGCGGGCGAGAATGGCTAAAACTTGGGATCACGTCCACGGGTCGAACATCACTGTCCTCAAAAGCCAGGATGCGAACGAGGCACGGTCCGAGGTGATCCCGGTCAGATGCCACTGCAGTCGAGTCCGGTGAAGATTTATACGCAACTTCCTTGGGTAACAAATCAACTTTTAAAGACTTCACGGGTACGGTGATCAGTATCACATTAGTATCACATTAGTATCACATTATAGTGATTAGTATCACAAATCACTCCGCACAACCCAGCTTCAAGCTGTGTTTATCGCAGTTAATCCAGGCCGCGTCGTGGCAGGACTCACTCGATAAACCCGTCTGCAATTCCGTGTGCAAGCCCCAGCGCGGACAGCGCCATGCACCGCCGCATTGTCATGCACCGCCATGGGCGTGATATTAGCATATGAAGCTCTTTGGGACCCCGCCTCCGAAAAGATACCAAGTGACACCGTCGGTTGTTTGCTTGATATTATACGGACTGCAAAAGTTTACCACCATGTCGGAGCTATTTCATTTTTCGTTCACGCCATATAAATATATATATATATATATATATATATATATATATATATATAACACAAAACGAAGGCCTGACTTCCCATAATTTCCATGCACAGTATTCATTAAGCGATTGGCTCTAACCAGCCAGCATGGCATCGTCGCGTGGCCTCGTGGATCCCACATACTACGTTCTTACCTTTCTACATACTATGTGCGTACTATCCGACATACTGCCTACGTACTATGCCATATACTACGCACGTAATATATATACTAGGCACGTGTATGCGCAATTGTTCTCATGAAACGGAACTAATTTTAGAAAACCATATAAAACCATATAACCGTTAGACAGGAAATCGCCTGGCACGGCTCCTTGTCGGATGACACTAAGCGTACTCCGTAATTGTAGACTTGTCAATCCAATGACCATGTTCATTCAGTCGATAAAATAGTTTTTAAAGTTTGAATTATGTACCTGGCATTGCAGGTCGTCTTCAAATTTCGCACATTGCCATTTTGTTTACAACTGCTTGGGTAAAACAAAAGTGGTTCAAAACAAATTTCGTCTAGGTTGAAAGCTATGAAAGTGGCGTCGCATCACACAGTCTAAACATAGATAACCCGTTTGTAGGCAGAGTCGCGGGTATAACCAGGGGCTGGGGGCGCGGGTGTAAGCCCGCTTTCACTCCTGGGGGGAGGGGGTCAGCTGATACCCAGGGGTGAGGAGTCGAACTGGGTCTCCGGAAAGTCAGGCAGATAATTTCTCTGTCCATCTGTTCAAACAGTGGGGTGTCGCTATCACCAGGGGTTCCGTGGAGACGAGTCGTCGCCCCCGCCCCTCCCCAGATGGCGCCACCCTCCCACCGACGCCCACCTCAGCATGCCGGAGCCGCGTTGGACCCTTGCGAATCACTTCTCGACGGCGTGGCAAAATCCGTCAATCTCCCGAGCGTCCGCGCCACAGGACGGGCCGTCCGCCGACCCGACCGGGCGGGGGTCAGACGGGCAAACTCATCGTCCGCCGCGTCCTCCGGGGGCCGTGTATTGGTGCATCCGGACTGGGCCGGCCCGCCTCCGGTGGCCCGCCGGCTGGTCGCGGAGGCTGTCGCTGACCGGCAGCCTCCCGACGCCTCGCGAGGCGAGGCGGGGCCGGTCGACAGCGACGCGGGAGGCGGCGTCCCGCCCCGCCCCGCCCTGTCCCGCCCTGTCCTGCCGCCGTGGGAGCGCGGGCGGCGCAGGCACGCGGCGCTCACAGACGGTTTGTTTTGATTTGACGTCAGCGTGGCGGCAAGGCGCGGGATAATCACTGGGCTGTTTGTCACGCTAGCTGCGGCTGGCGGTGGGGGCAGTGCCCGCAGCGGCTGTAGTAGCGGACGGCGGCCGGCGACCGCCAGGACGAGGTGCCGGAGCCGGACCGAAACCGGACCGGACGGGCTCTATCGCACTGACTCGGAGGGACGCGTTTGGGCTCGCCAAAAAAAAACTCGAGGAAGGCGTTACAGCCCAGAATACCCTTGCCTTCTTCGTGCGCGCCGGTCACGCTGCCCAGCAGCCGCGCAATGCCGCCTCGCGCCCAGCAGAACGGTCCACTTACTTTCCGGTGAGCTCGGTGTCCGCCTTGAGCCGGGCCACGCTGCCGCTCTCGAGCATCGGCGTGATGGCACGGTTGGAGAGGCAGAGCGGCTCGTCGTGGCCGGCCGGGAGGGTGGCGCGCTCGCCCCGCTCGCCGGCCGTCGCCAGTGCCGCGTCCACGCCGTCGACAAAGTCGCCCTCGCTGTCGATCGAGTCGACCGTCGCCAGCGGCACGCTAGCCGAATCCATTGCGGCGCACGCTCGGCGGCGGCGGCGACGGCTGCGCGCTGCCCCGCTGGCCGTCACCCGGCGACTGGCGGCGGGCGCGCGCCGACCGCCGCGCGCGACAACAAAGGAGCGCGGGGGGCGGCGCCGGACGCGCGCCGCGCAACCCAAACGTATCGACCGGGCCGCTGCAGCGCGTCCCAGCCCGGCGCGACCGCACGCGCAGCCCGTCCAGGCGGCCGCTCAATCGATACGGCGCCGGATCGCGCGCCGCGCACTCGCACAGTTCGCGGAGGGCCGGCGGAGGACGCCGGTCCCCCTCCCCTCAGCCCCGCCCCCTCGGCCGGCAGCGGCTGGGCCCGCTAATAAACAGGGTGTCGGCGTGCGTGCCTGGCTAGTGCGGACAGACGGCGGCGGGACGCGCCTGGTCCTGTTGGCCGGATGCGTGCCGACAGACGGACAACGGACCGTCTCGTGCCACAGACCCGTGGGGTGGTGAGATGAAGATGGAGGGCCTCCGGGGTCAGATGCTCCTGATAAGCCTGCGAGGGGAAGGGCTGCGTGAGACGATAGGGCTAATTAAGATTCGCGGCGGGAACGCTGCTGGAAGAAAGGATTTATTTTTTATGACGATAGGATGTTGCCTTTCCAATCATCATTGCACACATTCGTACGTGCGTCACTCCGATGCGAGCGCATGTTTCCTTAGATTAGAAGCGCCCTTCCGCGCAAGGCGACTTCGCACGCCTCGCGATGTAAATTATACCTATATAGTTTTGCGCTTGTTACAGCTGAAACGTCGTCCGTGATTTCCAGCGGCTTCAAACATCGCTAGCGATTCCGGGAGCTGGACCATGGCCGCCAGCGACCCGTGCCACGCTGGCAACAAGTGTGACATCGGCGACAAAGGCCCGCGGAGTGGCACATTCCAGCGGTGTCACCCTCTCGTCCATTAGGCTTAGTGCATCGTTTCAGCAGCGGCCTCTCACGTTCGTTTAGCGCTGGACGAGCCACTCTCTCGCCGTTTGGGGCCGGTCGCGGGCCGGCGGTCTCCGGTCCGCGCCAGCTGCTGATAGGTGCGCGCGAATCAGACGCATTATGCATGCAGTCTGGGCGGAGATTACCTGCCCCTCATCATAGATATCACCATGAAACAGTTGAATGCCATAGCTGCGAATAATGGACCCCGGAGCAATCAAACGCTCAAACGCATCAGTTTTCGCTAACTTTACCAAATAATTAACGAGCATGATTCGGCACTCATTCAGACATGATTCGACGCATAGTGAGATTGCATCTTTCCAGCACGGCAAGCTGGAGCACTCGTCACTCAAAGGGAAGTACAGAACTATATTTGATTGCAACATCTTGACTGAAATTACTATTACCTCAGCTTTTTTCTCCATTGTTAATCCACAGCTTCATTATAAGTATTACAAGCATGTATTAAGGGGAACTTTCAACTGTGAGCGGCTTTCAAACATACATGAAGCCATTGCAAAGGGGCAAGATTCTTGACAAAACAGAAGAAAGGCCAACCACCAACTTGTTTGTTAATGCGTCATGATTTGTTATTTACCCGTCAGGTAAGAGAAAATGGTGACGAAAAGCGTAAACACACACACACACAAACACACGTTTCCAAAAAACAGCTCTAGCTTATTATGAGATTATTTACACAAAACAACCAATACAGCGTTGCACAGTGCACCACCTAAACATACATAAATCAGCTACGCAGGGGCGGCCCAACCGGGGAGAGGGAGCAGAGTGGGCGGTCTGGAAACTCCCCCTCCCCCCCCCCACACACACACTCAATCGAAATCCGCCGCGCCGTCCCTAAGCGTAGGTCAATGTTCTAACTACGCCCGTCCATTGGATGGGGCATGCTGGGATCACATACTCGATAATCTCACGCACTTATCATCACACAAATGTGCAACACGAGCCATCAAAGTGTACTGGGAATCACATAGTCAGTAATCTCACGCAAAGTCGAGCCTCATCATCACACAAATATACAACATGAGCCATTAAAATGTAATGGGGATCTCATGGTCGGTAATCTCACGCAAAGTCAAGCCCTATCATCACACAACTATACAACACGAGCCATTAAAGGGTACTGGCAGAGATGCATCTTATTACATAATTGACCGAGACCAATATGCTGGTATATGCAGTTGAATAGCTATGATAATATAATGCACATTAATTATAAAATAGCACATCATAACTGTCACAACTATTAATGCTGATGTAAAATTAAACTTCATATAAGTACACCAAAATACCATCAACACAGGAAAATTGGCAAATCGCTGCACACCATGAAACACCGCTCATGGAAAAACTCTGGCGTATTTGCCCTAGCCCGTCATGTAACAACCTGCATCGGGGTCCTTTCATGCAGATGGCTGGTGTTGTGTATGTGTGTAATGATTGGGAGATACCTTCTTTTTGTGTAATGACCGACATTGTGACTTCGACATGACCTACCGGGAGAAAAAGACGGGATTAGGAGCTAAGACTAAGACCTAGCTTATTTATGCATGGCCAGGCGGTGCATTGTTCAACGCTGTATTGGTTATTGTGTGTATTGTATAAGGCTCATGGCTATGCATGTAAAATTTTTAGACGAAGATTTTGTTATTGCGATGTGAAATCTTATCGATCCTTCATGAGGCAGGAGAGAATGGTCACTAAAAAGCATGCACACACACATACGTACCCTCCGCCCCCCAAACACACATCCGTCCACAGCACACAGCCATGACCTATCATGTCGTCATCTATGCTATTCGTTCGTTCGTTCGTATGTATTCATTCTCCGTTGCATTCAGGACACTGGGAACGCTATGGCATTTTGCTATCTTCGTGGCCCTGCGGAAACAGGCTTGGTTCGTTTATCCGAATGTCGAACTTTATGCTGCGGGCCATAAAATCATTTGGCTGGTAAATGGCGTATCGATACAATTAATGTGGTATGTATATAATGTATAGCTTAACTTGTGAAACATCCCCCCCCCATACTTTCATGGTACCAAACACGATCCTACTAATAAAAAATGTTATAATAACACAGCGTGAACTTATGCATCCACTGGAGGCGCTTCTTCACACCTGGGTAAACCCAAATCATCAGGAACCTTCCAGAAGGTCTGGAATTTCAAACAGGTTCGAGGCTAAGCGGTTGAATGTGCTAACATTTTGTTCCGGGGGAGAGAGGAGCATACTTGATTAAAAGCTGAACAGCCATGCACGGAATGTTTTTTTCTTCTAGAACTGTCCCTAATAGTCCCCATGAGGACTTCTGGTCTTCGTGTCGTCCATCCATGAAACGCCGTCCGTTAACGCGGGTGTTCCTTTACTATACAGGGCGAATGATTTTGTGGCACGCAGCATAACCAGTGTTCCTGATATAAGAACCAAGCCTGTTTCCGCAGGGCCACGAAGATAGCAAAGTGGTATAGCATTCACAGTGTTCTGAATGCATTGGAGAACGAATACTTACGAACGAATAGGTATACGAATGAAATGCGAAATGTACAAACGAACAAATAGATTATTGCATACGTCAGCGCTGACAGCATAGCTCAAAACGTGAGGGGTAAGAAGACAACATGTTACATTTTGGATGAACTAAGAAATGGCTGCATACAACCCTTTTTCAATAGCACTGGTCTGCAATCAAGACACGATACCCGTGGAGAGAAATACCAAGCTAAATTAAGCTCTGAATTCTGGTTACATATACGGCAAAATTATAACGGGATGTTCAGGTTGTGCAAGACCAGGGTAATATATACCGGGTAAAACGAAGTTTACCAGGAAAACTGCAATATCAAACTAGAAACACGCTTGATATGCAATGAAGGCTGGATTTCTTGTTCATGATCAATGTTCGGCAACGGGTAACTGAACGAGGCGTGGCGCAGGTGCCACAATATTGAAAGCAGCTAGCATTCTAATCAATGTTGTGCCCAGACATTCTGCAAGCAGCGGTCAAGGATTTGTACAGTACATTACACCGACAGCATGTATTGGCTGATGGTATACAATGTAGCATATTCTATAGGGGACTGAAAGACAAGTTCTGGGACGAAGAACGCGCGCAAGGCAGCCCGTTTGTTTTGGCATCGACTTGTAGGTTACCTGTGCCTATGCGTGCGCGAAGAAGCACGCGCGTATTGCACACACGTTTTGTTCGAAAACTTCAAAGGATGGGATGACGTGAACAACACGTGTGCAAATATAAATAGCTTGCCAACAACCTCCCATGCCCTTGAGCCTCGGCCAAACTTGTTAATGAACGTCAAAACAGGCCAATCCAGCTGGAGCCGGTCTTGTTTGATTTTCAAACAGAGTCGGCCCGTTCCCAGAGGATATGCCCGATCCGTGCTGGCCGACGAGGCGGCGCCCGGTAGCTGTGCCTCACGGAACATAGGATGTGGAGGCCGGGGTCCAGACGTGACCCGAGGTTCCAGCGCTGGATCCTGGTTCTCACTGGTTTACTTGTGAGTTGCACACCCAGGAACTCTGCGGTCATTGGCTTGTCACGAAAATTGGGCAACGGGTTTTGGCTGTCATGGGGCTT
Organism: Pollicipes pollicipes; assembly: GCF_011947565.3. Taxonomy (NCBI): domain Eukaryota; kingdom Metazoa; phylum Arthropoda; class Thecostraca; order Pollicipedomorpha; family Pollicipedidae; genus Pollicipes; species Pollicipes pollicipes. Next base: position 4,580,088 of record NW_023596297.1, read on the forward strand.
TTTAACACTGGGGACTTTGGATCCGAATGCTGGCTGATTATTTCGTAAACATCCTAAACTTTGGCTTTCATGGTTGCTTGGCAAATACAGTATCTCGGACCCCGGATTCCACTGGTCTTTTCGCCAGGGCCAAAACCCAGGGTCTTTCCACTGGTTTCATTTCCACTGGTTTCATTTCCACCGTTTTTTTTCGCAAAAAAACCCTAATGCTGGTGTCATTGATTCTTTACCAAATACAAAGCATCGTAAACCGGTTCCCACGTGTCCTACCGCTAAAACCAATTTTCACATCCTGGTAATTCAGAACGGATGCCGGTTGAGTAGCAGACAGCGGAAGTACATGGATCCCATTAAGGTCTTATACAACCATGCCTAAGCAGGACTTGGATCCTGAGGCCCAATGATGTTAACTCACGTATGCTTCATGGTGACCTATTTATTGCGCCTGCATTGACTTACCAGATCTCGTAACGAGTTATTAGCCTTCTGCATCATATTCCATGACATATATGTATTTGCTAAATCTGCCGAAACGTGGGGAAAGAACCCCACTTTACGGGTTAGATCCAGTTCATTGCTGAACTGCTCAGTGAAACGCGAGGCTGGTTCTTGTTGGATCCTTTACATAAAAAACGGGATCCTGGCTCTGGTTGACGTCATCCAAGTAGCTAACGTGACGTCCTCAAGTCTCTCGGCATAATCCCCGGCAGAATCTTTGTTCTTGTTGGATCCCTCTGCAAAATCCAGTGTTGGATCTTGGTTTGTGCTGGATCTCTCAGCATTCTTTCATACTGGATCCCAGGGTCTAGCCCCTTTCTTGTTCAGGAACCAATGCCAGTGATAAAACTCGGGAACCAGACAAGCCTGACGTCTAGTGTTGACTGATCTGGCTCCCCACATGGCTGTGTGGCCAAATCGTTCAGCGGAAGGAGGGGGGAGGGCGTCTGACTGAGCCATTCTAAACCCACGAGCAATGAGAGCGGTGAGCTTAAACGACTCTACCTGTTACCGCAATTGCGCATCATGGGAACAAAGTACCAGCGAGCCACAAGTGGTAATCTTCGGCTGTACGTGTGAGGTCTGGCATGCGACCTTATCTAGACTGGGCAACTGGCTCGGCGATGGCAGCTTGGTGTCCAAACTGATTCCAGGCTTGCTCGCGCGCAGTGAGATATCTCCCGTTTCTCACGAGCTCGCTCCCCGCTAAGCTTGTCCTGTTGCCACCGATCGTTAACACCGCGGCTTCCGGCTGGTTCCAGTCTGGCGCGGTAGCCCCACGCCCACCAGCGAGTCTCGGCGTGAAACAAAAACACCAACTTACAGGCGAGGCGACATTAACTTGGAGCTCCAGTTACATGGGAAGGTACCGGATAGCCCATGCCCGCATGTCTGCGCCGCCCTGAGCGGGCGCGACTTCACCCCCTGCGGGCACCGGCCGGCCCGGCCCAGCGCAGCCCAGCCCAGCCCAGCAACGGCGCGGCGTGCCGGAAGTGGGTCGTTCGGCGACTGGTCCCGGCTCCCGGCTCCCAGCTCCCGGCTCCCGATTAACAGCCGGCCTGTCGTCAGCCGGCGCCGCCACTGAGTGAAATGTTTATCGGACGTGATGGCCGGCAGCGCCGCGGGCAGAGCGGGTGCTGGGGCTGGAGGAGCGGGCAGAGCGAGGGAGAGCGGCTCGCGTGAGGTGCGAAGGGGTGACATTGGGTCGTCCAACAGCGGCGACGGGCAGTCGTAATGCCGCGCACGCTGCAGGGATGCCACATTGTGCGGTCGCGTGAGTCTGACCTCTTGTATGCAATGGAGGTCACCGTTTTTAATTGTGCGACGTCATGGCATCAGTTTTGATATACTCTTTCAGACGACTCTTGGTCCGTTTTCTGTGGGATGTTTTGAAAATTGTTGCACGAAAGTCTACTCAAATGTTGCTAAAAGAGAATGCATCTTGAGAACTAACCATAGTGACCGGGAGCGGGGGCCAAGTGTCTGGGACGTTAACCTCAACAATATTTTTTCCATTAAATCGAGCAAATATGCATCGATACAGACCAGAGTATCTGACATATGCTCCGGTTACCGCCTTCTGAGCTGCGGCCATCCTGGAGACGTGAGATGATACTCACTTTGGATTCTTGGGCGTGGCTGGCTCGATCGCACTTGGCACGAAACGGTCCGGGGTCATCTGAAACGCACGGCAGGTGGTGTTTGAGAGCAGCGTCTGGCAGCACTGGCGCCTCCAATTAAAGACCTCAGCGCTCCGGCACGCCCGCCGCGCGGGACGCGGCGGCGGGACGCCAGTCTACCCACACGGTATCCAGCTGGGAGCGAGCCAGCTTCTCGGCCCCGATTCCCACAAGTTTGGCACGTGTGGAATAAGATGCGGCTAAGTGAGACGCCCACACTTCTTAGCTGATGTCATGTTCTTATGCTCATGTGCCAACCGAATCAGGTCTAACGTCTCTTCCAGGTCTCACCTCCATTATATCGATACTGCGCATGAAGCACCTGATATACGGAAATAATAACTGGGGCCCTTGGCTTTTTGGCATCAGGAGTTGTCTGCAGAAGTTTTCCGACATTATGCTTTGGCACACATGATCCCGAGCACTTCGGGAAATTTTTTGCGTTTGCATAAAACATCCTAACAATTGTTTAATGTCTTTGTAAGACAGGTGGGTTCATACAGGGAGACTTGGATCACTTCTACAGTTTCAAAACGTCAGGTTTGAAGTCCTATAGGAGTCTGGTTGTCCAAGAGGGAACCCTTACAAGGTTCGACAGCGAGAGAAGTTCCGTAAGAGGCTGTAGCTTCATTTCTGTCTGGTGTCCAGCCTCATCGTATTTATATTCCACAACTGAAGTGTGTATTTGCGGCGAGATGAACATGTCAGGGGAGCGGCGGCCGGTAAGTCATTGCAAGTTATGCAACATGACGGAGCAGCGGGTCGTTAAGAACGAGCGCCATGTTAGAGCCGAGCAGGAAGTCTCTCACCGTGGTATGGTGTACCACCACGGCCCAGTCTCCCGGGCATACACATGCAATAATAATGACACCCATTACTCGTGGGTGTCCGAGTGCAAGCACTTACACTAAATAATAGGCAAGACGGGCTTGCAGTATCTGCGGAAACCCATAAAAATTGGGATATTGACTGAAGCAGAACAAGTCTTTATGTCTGAAATCTTGCACACAACCCCTATCCTGTAATTTCCAGATCCGAAAGACGACTTTAAAGCAGGCGCGCGGCTTCCGTTGACGTATTTTTTTACGATTACAGCTGCAAACGCCAACAAGGAACATAAATCATTCCGGTTGGTCCACTAATCACGTGGTCCAGCTCTCCCACTCTATCCTTTCCCCTGGTTCATCGAATGTCGCGGACCATTAATCCATCGACAAGACGCGCGGTCGCGTCGGTGGGATGGGAGCCATATTGTGGGTGCGGGTCTGGTCGGCCCGGTTGGTGCCAGGGCAGCTCGCTAGACCGGGTCGGACGTCCACTGCGGCCGTCGGACCCGCTGCGACGGCGACCACGGCTAACGGGGGTCAATAACAGCACCCCCCCCCCCCCTCTCCCGGCGCGGAAGCGGTTCCGGCTCGGAGAGCGACACTTCCGGTCATCTGGGGCACGTCGTCCGGCCGAGCCTAACAGTCCGCACCTCTGGGGGCTGCCGGGAGCAACCTCTAGTTAGCGACAAGGCCCGCTAGGTGGCTGTCCGCGCGACGGACGACGCGCGCCCGACCTTCACCGACATTGTTTTCTAGCTTTGATCGTATGTTGGCGTCGCTGTCTGACAAGTTCGTGGGCCGCTGCTGGGCCCCGGTGGCGGGGCGCCAGTAGGTGAGCGAGTGATTCACGGGGGAAGTGGAGAGGAGCGGGGCCTCTGTGGCGTTTCCACTCCACGGACCCGGATGGCCAACATAGGCCGCCCGCGGCAAGGTGCTAACCCAAGGCGGCTGGGGTGTCGTCCTGGTGGGAGCCTCGCCCGAGCGCCGTACAAATCCCAGACGGGGTTAGTTAGGCCGCCCGCGACAAGGTGCTAACCCAAGGCGGCTGGGTGTCGCCCTGGTGGAAGCCTCACCCGAGCGCCGTACAAATCCCAGACGGGGTTGGTGTGCGGGGTGGTTCTCCGCGGCGCATGTCTCTCAGCGGACTGCAGTCTCGCTCCATCACCCACCTCCCTCCCGAGACGCATCGCCCTCAAATAACCATTGTTCACCGGAAGGACTCTTATCTAAACCACGAGCGTCATGGGGTGTCACTCGTAGCAGCATCTACTCTATGGGTCTCAGGTTACATTAAAAAGGCATTCGACGTACACGGTTATTAAGAAGTTCTGCTCCTGACCATGCCAAGGGTGGACCCAATATTGACTAACGAGCATACATATACACACAGACCAAGTGGTTGGAGTGCTCTAGTCACTAGACTTAGATTGCTCAGGAATATACAAGTTGCATGACGTTTGTGTGCATGCAAGCATTCTAACCCTTTCGGCATGATTGTGGTCTTGTTGCATCTTGTTTCCTCAGCCCGTGTGCTTTGTTGACCGCGTGTATCTCTGACTTTTTGACGTGCACGCACTACCCAGCCGTGAGTACCTTCCTTCTATGGGTCCATCAAGACAGCTTCGCGTTCGTGCTCATATCGATAACATCATAACAAGGCCCTGTACGATTTTGCTCTGTTACAGAATACGCTTCATCCCACTCATATATATGTTAACATCCTTCATTTCAACTGCATTGCTGGATGCATAGTGGGTCTGGATCTAACCCACTCCAATTTATGAAACACATACCGGCCTCGTGTTCAGCTGGACGGATCGATCGCCCACCCTGGCGGGCTGCGGCCGGTCTTTTCTCGCAGAGCGTTAGCCTGGCCAAATGGCGCGGCATGGCAGGTCGCCTGACACCGCGTGACACCCACCTGACACCTCGTGACACCCGCTGTCGGCTGACACGGGGCTGCTGACAGTACCCAGCGCCGGTCCGTCCCGCGGCCTCAGCGCAAGCGGGCCGCTCCACCATCCCACTGTCACCTCCACCACGCGCCGCCGTCCCGCACGCTAGCTGAGGACTGAGCGGGTAGCAGACCCCTCACAATGACGGCGCTGGTTCTGATGATAATCCAGACACCAGCATCGTACAATATCTTGTGAAAAAGCCCCACTGGCCTGTCCACAGAGACATGCTTGCAGGCGTGGCTCCGCTGGACCGTTTACAGCGAGCTCCCGTTCGACCACCCCATCCCCAGGCTACCGTTCGACCCGGCTAGCCATTACCCATCCCCCATGGCTCCCCGATCGACTCGTCCAGCCATTCCCCAACCCCACCACCATGGGTCCCCGTCCGACTTGTCCAGCCATTTCCTATTCCCCGGGAGTCCACGTTCGACTCGTCCAGCCACTCCCCATCCTCCATGAGTCCCCGTTCGACTCGTCCAGCCGCTCTCCATCCCCAGGTGGCCGTCCGACGCGTTCGACGGCGAGAGCTGGCGGCCGGCGCCGTTTCCAGTCCGACGGGAGCACTCCCGTCCATTTCGGCGGGCCGGCGGTAGGCAGTGCCACCGACGGCGGCACCGGCGGCGCGACGACTCGGAAACTAGAGCAGCGCCGGGCGCGGGTCCGGCCGCCACCCGAGCCGAGGTGGCGGGCAGGGGCCGACCGGCGCCGCCGAGGAACGTGCAGAAACGTGCACACGCCGCTGTGAGAGCTCACCACCTGCCGCACTGGAACGACGGGAAGGAACGAGAATGGGGGCGCTGGAGGAAAGGCCAGAGCGGGCAGAGCGAGCGGGAAGTGGGGCAGCGAGAGGTTTCCGAAAATGGAGAGCGGGAGTAAATTTAGCGACTGAAAGAAACGAAGAGGAACAAGCAGGGACAAAGGGGCGAGAAAGACAGAGTGGGCAGGGCAGCCAACGCGAAAACTTTAAGAAACCCGCCGTTATATCCGAAACGCGTCTCAGTTTCTACAAACACTGCGCGATAAGCGATTTCCAGTTGGACGATCAACGTAAGCATGAGCTGGCGTCTGCCCGCCTATTTCAGGCACCTCAGCAGGCGGCGGTTCATGCCGTCATCCCCTTCTCGGAAGACCCATTACGGTCCGTGACGCATTCCACGGGCGTGAGAGCCGAGCGTGGGACGAGTGTGGCGCGTGCTCTGCTCCTGATATGTACCCAATGTTTATTTCATAACGTATCAGTGTATCTCCTTGCAGCATCTCCGTGTTTAAGGTTGATCATTGTCAACCAAGAGCGACATGGGTGGCAGTCCAGGACCGCCAGTGGCAAGAAAAATAATAGCCTGAGCCCTCCACGCTATGCGTGGATGAGTCAACACTCGACTAGGGTTGGATGTCCTCCGAGGTAAAAAGGGGGGGGGGAGGGGCAGGCCTATTCGTCCCCCTACTTAGTGTACCAATGTAGTCAACCATCGAACAGGTTTACGAGTGTTGCTAGGCGGAAGATTTGTTTTGGGTTTGTTTTCAGCACAAATGTTACTCAATGCCGTTCTATTTGAAAAAGCATGAATCAAATGGACAATCTCAACGAAAAACATTCTTTTGACTTGGCAATTCTTTAGAACAGGAAATGAATCCTGCTAACTTTCCCCAGCTTTTAAGCAAGAGCCTCAACAAAAACAATCCAATCCGAGGCTGCTACAGACGCGAAGAAGCTGTCTCCCAGACGCTGATTCGCCGCTGCGGTCTCCTCCGGCCGAGAGCGGCTCAGCCCGAGCCGGCCACCGTGTTTATAACGGATGAGTCGCCACCCTGTGGCGGGTCTGGTGCCACGAGCGTCTCTGGTGCCGCGCCACGCGGCAGCTGCAGACTCCGGCCATGCGCGTCTCGCAAAGCAAACAAACCACGGCACGGAGCTTCCTGGGCCGAGCTAGCCGGTAGTTGTATCCTTCAGCGCTGGCGCGGCAAGTCAATACATTATAATGATCGTATTCCTTCGAACTATTTTCGCTTTTTCGACCCTATTTTTCGACAAGTGGCTGACACGGATACTCCTTCACCAGAAGCGAGGCTGTGTAACCGGCACCAACCATTTTTGTAGGGTCTGGCCGCCTCTGTTGTGAGTGCTCTGAGGCCTGATGGCTCTGATCGCAATGGTTTCAAGTAACGGTTTTTCAGCATTATGAGCATTAATGTCTTTTTCAGGCCTGCATTACATAAAGGGAAAATGTTTTCAACAAATGTTCACCAATCATGTGCTGAAAAAAATAGCGTTGATTCCCTTGGCACCTAGCAGAGATGACTGCCCACGGGTGACAACAATAAACAAATAAGTGGGTATCTTTCAGCTCGCTGCGGGTTTTCCCATGGAATGTGAAGTGAAAATCACAACTGTCATGTGTGTCTCTCTACAGTTAACAATGCCCCATTCTCTCACAGCATGACACCCTCACTTTGTGAGCCACGAACCTCACTTTTTGAGCCAGGAGACCCACTTCGTAAGCTAGAAGCCTCACATTGTAAGCCAGGAATATGTCAGGTCAACCAGACGTCTAACTGGGGCACGTTGGCGAACAGCTGGACAAAGCCCAGCATGACAACACACTGCCTGACTCCGGCCGAGCGCCAGCAACGCACCCGTGAAACAGCTGACCACGGGGTCGGCAGCTGCGGGGCAGCGCGGGCCGCCGCGTGACCGGGCGCCGTACCTGCAGCCGGCGCGGGCTGACGGAGAACCGCGGCGACGGCGAGTGGTGCATGGCTGCGGTCGACTCGTCCTCGCTCCGAGCGTCCGGGAGGAGGGAGGCCGCGGTCCACACAATCACACTCGCACGCGGGCGGGCGGGCGCCGCTGGGCCGCGGTGGGCACTGCCCCCGCCTGGGACGGGCCGCCGGGCCCGCCCCCGGAGCCCCCTCCCCGCCCCCGGAGCTGCGCGCGGCGGGCCGCAGAGATGCCAACGGGCGCCGTAGCTCGGCCGGCCAGAACCCGCCGGCTATTCTGAGAACCTGAGCTTTACCTGAAGCCAAGGTTGACTCCTCGCTGCGCCTCTGATCACGGTGAGTGACGTATCCGTGTTTCTGTTACGACAACTTTGCCGTCAAAGTACTCGTTGATAGCTATGCGGCCGTGGGAGGCGCGCGGTATTTGTTTTATATCTACTGATGTCATGCGTAAGCGGCCGGCCGCTAATTCAGCGGCGCCGCGGCCGAACTGGTCCCAGTTTGACATCTCCGTCGGACCGCATCGTGCCTGATTTTGGTGCCGCTCGCGCTGGTGCCCCGGACGCCAGACGAGAGGCGGGCCTGAACGCGGCTGTTTACACCGAGCCGGGCAGCAGCACAAGCACCGCCGACACACAGTCCGAACAAGGCCGGACCAGCCGACCTGACCGCTAACCATGTGGATCTAAACAGACGACCTTGTGGACCTGGGTACATGATTCGTTCAGGAGACGTGGCCAGGAGACCGCTGGGAACCTTGACAGGTCAGCTTTGTTCCCTGAGGACCTGAACAGGACAGACGAGTGCAGGTGTGAACGTGAACGGGCTGGTGATCATGAGTGACCTTGGATATGGGAACACAAAGCAGACCAGTGTCGTGGCGCAGTGAACGCCTAAGCACTCACGACCTAACCCCGACACACTGTGTAGTTTAAACATACACACCCGTGGTCTCACGATCTTCGGAGCGGTAAGTGCTTCATTTGTCATTATGTTAACATTGAATCCACTGGACGCTATGACTCTGATACAACGATTCAGTTGGCACTGTCACGCGTGCAGAAGTGGCAGCTGCCCTAGACGTCATGGATACACTTGGTATAACCCATACAGCAGCGCATGCAAAAATAAACCAAAACTTCACGCGCCACATCCCTATCTTCGTTGAATGCCTCGCGCATTTGCAATCGCGCCGGTCGCGCCGACCAAACACGCTCCGCTCAAACGAAGACCGTCCGATGCGCCTTGGGCTATCGTGAAACGCCCGACGAGCAAACAGACGGCCAGCATTTTCCTCACTCCAGTCGGGCCGGAGCGTCCGAGGACAACGGACGAGGCCTTTGTGATAGCTCTTGAATTTAAAGCCAATACGTTACCGTGAGATTGCTGCGGTAGAGCGGTAGGGCACGGCGAATTTTACGCTGTAGCTGTCAGCGCACCAAATGGGATACCACCTATCATAGCCAGCACCTTGCTAGCAATGGATTGTGACCAGCGGAATGTCAGTGAGTACCAGGCCCGGGAAAGGCAGTCCGATCAGTCCCCGTGAGGCGATTGATTTAGTGCAGTATAGAAAACTTCTGACTGCGTTGCTGTGCCACGCGTCTGCATCAAGCGTTGAAAATGATCGCCGGGCACTGCTGGTTGATGGCAGCAGACAACATAAATGTGACCATGTGAGTGACAGAGCCTGAGCCCACACAATAAACTACGCGAATTAGGACTCTGACTCTGACGGCGCGCGAGCGAACGGCTCATGTGGCTCAGCAGTTGCTCAATACAACACAATACGGGCTTACACGGAACCCTGAGCATCCGATCATTGAACAACAGTGCCTCAGCCCGGCACACCCTGACCAAAGCAGCGAAGTAGGGAAGACGGCCCGTAACGTAACGTAACGTGACGTAAGCCCGTGACGGCGAGGGCACGTGTAAGAGCGCCCACTAACCACGCACGTGGATCCCATAAACAGATTCCCAATGCGCATGTTGAGTCACGGATCCCGGACCTGCAAAGATTCCAGGCACAATTGTGAAGCATCTTTTGAGATCTTGTGTTAAAGGAATGTTCCGCATTTCTGTAATGTTTGAAATGAAATGGCCATCTTGAAGACTATTCGGTGCAGTTCTGAGTCCTGCACTTCTTAAGACCTAAACCCCTCTGGTTCTGACCTACACGCCTGTCAAAATGGGGAGGCTATTTCGGGAGGAGTATTCCAAGATCACCTTGACGCTCATGACGTCATAATAATGTCATTCAATTCTTGTCATTCCATAAGCTATGAGGCCATCAAGGCCAAAAATATATCATGTTCGAGTCGTTCATATCTGGCGTTCGTGAGCATGATTTCCGAATATAACGGCCGTCAACTGGCTCTAAATCAATGTGGCACAAGGTACGAAGACGTTATGAAAGAATAGCGCATCGGGGAACATGTTTACTTGACAGAGAAACTGTGTTGTCTAGACCAGTCTTTTCCACTTAAAAGTATACCAATAGTTATAAGTGAGCTTGTTACATTAGATTACATCTGATGCTTGCTTCAGTATCTTCAAATGTGAAACATTCCCTTTGATTTACCTTCCCTGAAAGATTCTCCAGAATCATGGTCTTTGTCATATTTGTCAAAGAAACTGCCGGGGTCCAACGCCAATCTTCAAGCGGTGGTAAAGGGCATGACGTCCACTTTGTTTGCGACTTTTTTGGAACTATTTGCTACCCGCAGCAAAGCTTAAAGGCTGCGCTGTCTTCATTTCCCAAACGTGTATATCAAGGTTATAGACGTAGGGGCGGGGAGAGTCCGGGGGCGGCGAGAGTCTTGTTCTTTGCGGTGGATGACAGTCCTTTTGACCAGACACGGTCATTTCAGGGCTATGGGATGAAGGAAAGTGGTTAACGGTGGGGACAGACTTACATGCGCCTGGGGGGCCAACCGCCGAGTTTCAACCAGCGCATGCGCGCGGGTTATCTGGTCGGGGTCCCCTTCCCACAGGGCTCTCGGCCCACTCGTGGTTGACGCATGCAGCCTGCCCCGGACAAGCGCGGCGACGCAAGGATGCGGGATGAAGCAGGATAAAGGATAAGAGGGACGGATGACCACAGGGCGTTAGTCCATTGGCGCCATGACGCCCTGTTCTCCGAAAAATTTGAGCGTTAACCCTGCGGCGATGCAAGGGTAAAAACGACATCAATCGATTCTAGCATCCTCGCTTTCTGAGACGGTTTTTTACCTCCGCTCGGTGTCACAAGATGTTACCCAAACCCATAAGAAGTTACCCATAACAAGTCATTAGTCCTGGGTAACTTGCTGTGTGGCCCTTATTTAGTGGCCCCCATAACGAGTCCTTGCAGGTCCTCATTAAGAAGCTATCTTCTTTTCCGAACCAATTTCATGACACTATGCTGTTACAATCCACTGCCAATAGGACACGGCCTTGTATGTTGCAGGTTTGAAGTCGATGAACGGGGAAAAGCTAACATTGAGCCGAATGACATCCTGAGATCATCTAGCCTTCACCTTTTCTTCAGGATTCGGGAACAACGCCCTTATGCGTTGTTAAAGATCTATCAAGATCCAGGTTTGTCGCACATTTTGTCGAGCGTCTTCTGGACCCCCAACTGTCTTGAATGTTATTTTATTGGCAATCTGGAATCTATGATCAACAAAAGCTTTGGACATGACATGCATGACCAAATCTTCATTTGAACATTGCGTCCACCGATCCTCTGGATTCCTGGATCCACGTTTGAGAACCTTGCCGACGTTTGGTACTCACCTCAACCGCTGGGATGTGAGAATGCTCACCTTGATCACTGACACGCAGGGTTCCCCCAGCTCCACTGTCTCCACGTTCTTTTCCTCCATTTCGGGTTTGCCGCTGGAGTTGAGGAGCTTATCTTTCATCTCCTGCAGGTACGGGTACCGGGGCATGGTCCGGTAGTAGACGGCCTGGCGGACAGGGCCTGGGTCAGCAGATCGTCCCCCTCATGCATCGTATATCCGCCAGTCCCCGCTCCTCCACATCGATGTGTTCTGTGTCGGATGTTCGACACCGGCGTATACGGTATGCTATCTGTTATCCCCGTGGTATGCATGACGTAACTCTTTCTCAGTCGTCAAAACAAGCCGTCTGAAGACGCTTTTGTCACCATTGTCCTTTCGCCCGTTTGTCAACTTTACCTTTTGAGGGAGCCGAGCAAAAACTCTAGCAACTAGCGAGCTGGCAGAGTTCGGATCCGATGAAGCCGACGAACTGGATGAAGCGCCTACCCAGGGCGCATTAGCCAACCAGTGGCGGACAAACCGTTCTAAATGAACCGGGAGTCGCGGGTTTGGCTTCGATTGTCTCCACATAAAGTTTGTTTTCAGAGTCGAGAAAACAGTCAGCCTCTCCCCCCCCCCCCCCCTGTCAACCACAGATGCTTTAATCAATGGGTGCTTAATCTTCCAGACACGCAGGGTTTTTGTCACCTAGGCGCCTTCAAATACATCTTTAGGACATCTCGTTTGAAGCATATGCGGCACTGGCATCCCAGATGGCCATACAAATTTACGAATTCGCTGGGCTGATTTTTTCTGTTTAAAATGTCTTCTTGAAGCCTTGTTGTGCAATCGTCCCAGCATCAGACTCAAGCTAGAGAAGGCACCTGCACCCTGCACAAAGGAGTATAAACTGTATTGATCTGCCCAAAAACGGCGGAAGCTTTGCAAGATCGTAGGAACAACGTGATGTAGGTTCTTACCGAGCCCCATTGTTTTACGGTTTTAATTGGGCGTTATATCCAGTCACGCAAATGAATCAACACGCGCTGCGGTGCATTCGTACGATAGCAGTCAGGCGACAGCACCACTATATGAGAACGAGTGATTTGAGGAACGGATCTCAATAGCGCACAAACCCGAACCGGGACATTCAGACCTGTTTAAAGGTCACACTACAATAGTCAACACAGCGGCAGTAAATGGCGACTCCACAGGGCAGGATAAATCATAGCTTTCTTACTATACGAGTTCGCATCCCGACCTTCAGATGGTCGAGAGCTTGCATTACATTCAAAAACCTCCAGGACGAGCCGTGTGAGCACAATTCCCACACAGCGTATCTGTTAATGGCAGCCATAACGGCAGCGATCGGCTTAATGCTGGCGGCACCCGTCCATAGGTCGAGTAAACACGGATATTGTGTAAGAGCAGGAATGGCTGGGCGCTGAACATTGCGGCGCACGGAGTTCATCCCGCTGCTGGTTTTTCTCCACGTGCCGACCGGGTCAAACCAGATCCCTTCACGCGAATAACGAGACAGGCGCCTGATCACCCCGCCTGCCGGGGGCTCGTGACTCCATAATCGATGCGCCACCTCCAGCGCACATGAGGCGGCCTCCGGAGCACTGGCATCTGCCAGGACCCGGGCGCGCGCGGCGCCTCCACACACAGGTGCTCCGGCCTCCTTCCCTGGTGCTCGCACGCGTCACGCTATCTGGCTTCTGCCACCGCCCAATGGCCCCAGCCAGACCAGCCCGCGGCAGTGGTGCCCCAGAGCCATGGCAGCTCGCAGTGCGTCCGTGCACTCAGGAGACTCGTGGGCAACCGGTGTATTCCGGCCATTCGTAGCAAGAGTCTAAGCACTGTTTTCTGGCGTGTAGGTTTTGAAGCTTGTTGGTGATAGTAATTTTAAATAGAAGAAAATAAGGCCGCTCGTGACAACGGTTTAGTCTATGATGATGACGTCTGGACGCTAAAACGACCTAAGCGTTCTCTCCCTAAGCAAAAGAAAAGTGCAGTGACAGTAGCCAGATACCATTATCTGCATCCACTATCCCGCCAAAGGGTAGAGGAATGCGCCGAACCATCTGCCGCCGAAATGGAGAGGACGACAGACACTTCCGTTCACCTTGCCGTCCCATATGCCAGCGCGCTCACGGTCGCCCCGGCCCGGCTGAGGCTGAAAGTTGCGGGGCGCAGACCTGACGGGGGCGTCTGCCTCGCCGGCGCCACTCTGGCCGGACGTGCCCGTGACCTATGCCGAACAGTAGATGGAGGCGTGGCGGTCCAGAAGCGGCAGCCGAGCGGGGCCGGGCGTCGGGCGCGTACAGAACTGATCTCACGGCCGGCCCCCGCCAGGGCTGCACTGAAAACGACAGCGACTGGGACGGCCGAGTATCGAGCAGCCCGTCAATGTCTGGGGGTACGACGGGTGTCACAAGACCCTACTGCCGTACTGCGCCTACACCTGCGCATGTGATCTGCCTGAAGCGCGGGGCGCCACCACGCGTCGCAGGACGTCCCGTGTCGTTGGTTTCAGACAAGTAGGTGTATTTCATCGCACTGAAAGGTGTTTGTTTACTTAGCGCCGCATCGATTTGGCCACTCGGCAGGGGCCAATCCATTAAACGTGTCGTCGGTGAGATCAATCGTGGCTGTGGTCGCCGACGCCGTCCGCGTTCGCCTCTCCTCGCCTGGTGACGCCACTCCTTCGGCCTGGTGACGTCACCACTTCGGCCGCATCACACTCCGGTGATAGTGGGGACCTCAACCCAGGACACATCCCGTGTGCTGGCATGACGATGACGTCGCGCTGCTCGACGGCCTCTCACCGGCCGGCACGACCGAGCGCGTTGATAAGCTGGTCTCCGTTCGCAAACAGCCATGCCCAGACGGCGGAGTGGTTCTGTCGGCTGCGAAGAAAGGGAGCGTGTCTAGCTTCCGTCCCGCGGAAGGAAGCCGGTCCCGACTGGTGAGTGTTTCCGACGAATCCACAGAGCGACCGCCGACGTGCACCGCTGTGTCGGCCCGAGCTCTCCACGGGGGCACCCTGCTGAATACAGCAGCCGGCTGACTCGGTCTGACCGGCTGACTGAGTGTTGCTCGAAATACCAACATTTTAGGAACACAAATACAGGGTATGGTACGCCATCTTAGAGACAGAGAGTAATATTCTCTCCAGAAGACATTAGTCGGTGGTTCCAACTAGAGGCGCAGCATTTAGGTGCCAAGATGCCCACAGCCGGTACTCAATGCCGTATTAGGGTGGCATATAGAGTGGCCACACCCCAGCCATAACCAGCTCCAGGAAACTTCAGCCTTCTCGAATGCTTTGAGACTGATGACACCACCGGAACCAGCGAGCCCATCGCGGCTCATGGCCAGATGTTATGCATCTTAGACTGGTGCCACTCTGGCGCCGTCTACAGATTCTAAACGCCTGTGTTTCGACCCTCAATTCTCCTCAGAGCCGACACGGCGCCGTTTCTGCCGGCACGTGACGCACTAGCTTGAACATCCACCCGGCCTAGGAGACGGCACGGCTTCCCGGCGCGATTATGTGCAGTTGGCTCTCGCTCCAGTGACTAAGTGGAGCCGCTATCTGCAGCAAACAGTCAGCGACAGCGGCCCGGCCGGCCAGCTCCAATCGTACCGCAGCCCCCCCCCCCCCCCCCCCCCCCGCCGCTGATGGCTTCAATGGGGCTAACGGCGACGGTCTTTTTACGCGGCTGATTTAACTCGCGATCAGGCGGCGCTGGCCGTAAACGCCGGAGACGGCTGGCACTGTCGTGGCCTCTGCTGCTCCGAGCAGGCCACGCACATGGTTGCGCAAGACAGACCGGCGTATTGCGGGGGCGCACCCTCAGGGTGGACTAAGTGTCATTGCAAGGGTGACGTCATGCCTTCCGCGGAAGAAGATCCTAAACTAGCTGCGTACACAAGCAATGTGTTTCACAATAAGGAAGAAATATCTTATTTTAAAAGGACAATGGATAAGTGAAAGACCGGTGTTGAGTGCGTGCATTGGAAGAGACCAGTGAGCTTTCGTCGATGACACTATATGACGCCTCCGTGGTGTTGGGGAAAGATGCTGGACTCGTAATCCAGCGGCACTGGGTACGAGTCCCAGAGTGGGCGTAGTGTTTGACCCGACTGAAATGGAAAGGCCAGCTGGCAACTGGCCAACGAAGTTCAACCCAGACCCGAGGCGGTCCGTGTCGCAGCATTGTGCGGCACGTAAAACCCTCCGCGTTCCTGTCTGGCGAAAGGACGGAGGCAAAGTTAGCTGTTGGACTGGACGGCACGCTTGGGTGGTGGGTTCGGGGTACACGCAACAAGCTATGCTTAGCAGGCACTCTGAATCCGAAGTCACCCCTACAAACCATTCGGAACAAATAAAAAAACAGAATTTAAGAGGTGCCTATTTCAGATCATGGGCTCTGCTTCCATGTCAAGTTACAGGGCAACAAAACGCGGTAAGAAATGTATAAATGGAATGCTTGCACAGTGTTATCTAAATAATAAACGGACGAGGTGCCAGCATACACAAAGAAAGATAGCCATGAACTAAGTGGGACTTAAAAGATGGTAGTCGAGGGGGGGGGCTAAAAGGGAGCCAACCAGCCTCAACAAAACACCGAGTGATGATAAAAAGCACCCACAGGCAGCCCCACTGCGTAAAAGTTAAAAAGAGTGTTAAAAGTTTTGCCACAGACAGTGCGACAATCATTTTACGTACGACTAGATCTTATGAGATCAGACCACTCACTAACTGCACGCTGAAGTGGCAAACATGTGACAATATCTCGTAAGCTGTGCGTAGGTAAGGCCGGCAACTAGTTAGTTGCTGGCCTTAGGGAAGAAGAAAAAAATCATCAAATGCAGGTGGCGTATGGCAGCAACGTCGTTTTGTTTCTCTTTGAATTCGAAGAGCAATCAATCGCAAGCTGAGTCCTTACAAATTGTTATTCTAACTCACCTTAAATAGAGACGATCTGCAATTCAAAATAGCTGTTTGATCTTCCAAACAACAAGCGACGCGATATCAATGGTTATTTCGGGCAGGCAGCGCCTCACTTAACGCTTCTACCGGAGCAGTTATCTCCTAGTGCTCAGTGACCGGGCCAGCGTCCAAGGCTACCGACAGGCTGAGCGTCTCACCCAGGCCAGCATGTGACGTCACACAATGAGGCCTCCAGGGGAGCCGCCTCATTTCGGGTTCGTCCCGCGCGTCTTCTCTGCAGCAGCCGCAATGTGCTGAGCTGCTACAGCACACTAGTCGCTGCATTTTTCACAGGCTACCAGCTAATATCGACACGGGTACGGTCGCGCCTACTGCATGCATCGGGAGGGGATCAGAATATCATCGTTCTCAACCAGAGAATCAGGAAATGTTTAAACAAAATAAAAAAGACAGAATGCTTAAACAAAATAAAAAAGACAAACTATCGACAGCATAAATGCATATCACTACAGAATGGGAAACACAGAGGAACAACTCGATTAAAATAATAAAAACGAGCAAGCGTTATAACGCACAAAGGTGTACTGGGTTCGGAAAACTAGCTGCTCCCCACGATGCCGGCTGCCTTGTCTGAACCGAGGCACCCAGGTGCCGGCCACATCAGCGAACTCGCGGTCGCTCTGCGGCCCCATTCTGCCCGGGGGTCAGACAAAGCATGCCGCTCTGTGACGCCCTCACAAAAGGAGAGGCGCCTTTCAGCGCACGACGCCGGCTGGCATTCAAAAGGATTTTAATGGCGAGTAAAACAGCGGAGGTGAAGACGTTAACTCTCCTCAGGGCGCAGTCGCGACGCGGCGCGGCGAGATATCGCAACGCGACAGCTGAGGTCGCAGCGAGAGCGCCCCAGCATGGGGACGGGGTGTAGCGATGTATTCAAACAGAGGCGCGGTTTCACGACAAAAAAAGTCGAAAAGCCCGTTTAACGAATGCATTTTTGTCGACTGTTGCATAGCGACTGTTAATACGAAAGGTCGAGTGGAAACTACATACTTCGTGTCGCCATGGAAAAAGTGGCCCTTTTGCGCCCACCACTTGCTTGCAGCTTGTTCTTTCCCACGTCACCATTGAGGTCTTCGTCATTTTGGCTGCCACCATGTTTCCATGCTTCGGTTTTTTCCAAACGTGATCCCTAAGCAGCTCACCATTAAACCGCTAGCCAAATTGGCATATCGAATTGTTTGCATGTAGCCGTTTTGCAGCTGGTCAATTTGTCGCCCGTCATTTTGACGTGCCCAGGTTTTAGTATGGTGCCATTTTACAGTTCTCCATCCAGCAAATTCGAATTTTTGACGCATCAGATTTTGCGTATGTCGTCAGGAATGAAGCCGGCATATAGCAGTCGTCGTATTCATTCGGTAAACTGCGAGTCGACGTTTCGTCCGACACCCCAGCGGATACCCCGCGGGTACCAACGGACGGAAGAACGGACCACGTGTCGGAAAGCAATAATTTCGAGTGGTTTATGAAATGGACCCGGACGTTGTGGAGGTAGTGCGGATCGTATATTTTACTTGTGCAAACTGCCAATCTGTTCAAAGAAACAGCCTCAAAATTCCACACGCAAAATGGATGGCCCAGTCGAACTTTTGAACTGCGCGAAGTGCTTTTGAATGACTTTCGGAAGATCCTCAACACGTGGTCGTTCCCTTTTGCCTGCTGTTCGTCATCCGGTGTTAACAAAGGCAGCCAAGACGGCTTGGTCCGAATAAAACTGCGACGCTGCGCATCGGTGTATTTGCTCACAAAGATTGCGAGCGCGCGTGCTGAAAACATTTTTTATACATTTGATTTAACTAATCGATTCTGTCAACGGCTGGATGTCTTCTCTGGTAAACATGTATTGACATCGTCAATGCAAATTTTGATTCCATTTCGATTCACCCTATGTCGTACATGGCACATGGCTCTGTGTCCCCCCCCCCCCGGCCTCCCCGCTTACGCTCATGATTTCAGAACAGAAATCAACGGTTAGCAAATGTGCCGGTTAGTAAATGCTTAATTCGCATTTGCCGCAGAGTAGTCTAGAATGATATTTTCTCAACTATCTTTTATCATTATTAACTGACCCATCAGCATTACCGTGGCGAGTGTGCACAGTGTAGCAAAGCCGTACATTGTTCTTGATTTCGATGCACTTCATGTTTTCCGATGCCTCACAATACGCACTGGAGCGTGAAAACCGGCATCAGTATGATCTGGACCAAGTCAATTTGCCCATTGTCTTCATATTTAATCGTGTCTAACCTGATCGCCTCATATGTACGTAGGCAAAATGACCAAAATGCGTTCGTTTCAGCGTAGCCTGACTAAAGGCTTCTGCATTTATGCATTCTTCAAATGAGCGTACATATGCATGCAACATGTGTTGCGTACGTGTACGTGTGCGCGTGTGATCACTTGTGTAAGACGGCGAAAAATATAGATGCATGTTGAAATGTAAGGTGGTCGGTCAAATGCGACACGCCAGCTTAGCTGTGAGGCGTTTGATTGAGCTGCGAGATGGCAAAGAATGTGTGGGTAAATACGAAACATACACGATGTTTGCGTTGATGGCACGCATTTTGCACGTTGATGGCGTGAATAGCATGCACTTCAGAAGTCCAAGCGGCTTAGTGTCCTGCACGGCTGTGTGAGAGCAGCGCCGATG
The DNA here is from genome assembly GCF_011947565.3 of Pollicipes pollicipes. Taxonomy (NCBI): domain Eukaryota; kingdom Metazoa; phylum Arthropoda; class Thecostraca; order Pollicipedomorpha; family Pollicipedidae; genus Pollicipes; species Pollicipes pollicipes. The sequence continues at coordinate 4,599,202 of NW_023596297.1, forward strand.
GAAATTTGGATAGAGCTCATTTTTCGAGATAGAGCTCATTTTAGAGCTTTTGGATAGAGCTCATTCATTCGAGAGGTAGCAGCGGAATTTTGGGCACGGGTCGTACGTCACGCGTGAAGACTATCGAACGATAACTATGGTGCACCTGTGTCTTTCTCGAACATGTTTGCATATTTGATCATTTTGTCCTTACCTTTCAGCCGCTGAGCATGTCACCGGAGTGAAATGAACTTAACACGCTGCTGATATCAGTTCTCAGCATTACAATTGCAATGGGTCAGTGGGAACGAAAGCTATGCGTTGTTCACCAAACACTGAAAATCCTCGCTTCCCACAACAACCTGTTGCCTGCTTTCCCTGGTCGGACATCTGTATTTTCACAGCTAGACGTTCCACTGAACGGCAGCTGTCAGAGCCATCCACGGCTCTGACGGCTCCTGGAAAACACAAACCAATCTAACCTTTCGCTGTGCCAAGCCGCAACCTTCGCAAAGTCCTAAAATACTCCAGCCGCTCACCACGAACCACCTGCTCGGGTCCCGTGGGCCGTATACGGCTCGGCCGTAAAACACACCACGCAGCACGGGTCGAACCCCATGAATGTGGAAATGTCCCACAAGGTATGAGTGTTCAAAACCCCTCTCGGAAGTCGATTCTCTCCACGTATCCGCGTAAAGCGGACATGTCCCCACGTATATGGGATATCCCCACGTTTCCTCAAAAGGTGGGGACTATAATTCCTCTCCTACTTTTGCGCATCGGAGGATACGAGGAGCGTACGAGGGCAGGAGGGAACAACACCCTTCGCCGCCCGGACCGTTCGGGCCAACTGCCCGCAAGTGGCCACCACGGCGGCGGCACCCAGCACCGGGCTCCGCTTAACTCACGTCATCGTCGCTGGGTGCAGTGTCGGCCTGTTCTATCGGCTGCATCTCGGGCCGGCGCTCGGCTCACGCGCCGCCGCCATCGTCACGCGCTGGGCACCGCTGCTACGTCAGCCGCGGCGTCGGCTCCGACGGCCGCCCACCGCCGGCGATCGACGCGGCACGGGCGCCGCTGCCGCCGGCGCCGACGCGCGGATGGCGCAGAAGCGTTGCCATGGCGACATCCCCACCGTGTCTGATGCCGTCGGTCGCCGGACGACAGAGGCGGATGCAAGACCGTATTCAGGAGGAGTACGGCACGGTACGACGCGGCACACCGCGGCAGAGACGCTGGACCACGGACAGAGGACGCCGGAAAAGTGAGGTCTGATTCCAGCGGGAGCAAAACAGTCCGAGCCTCCTCCGCACATCCTGCCGAGCGCCGCCAGTCCCGCCGACTGGGCCCGACACTGGCCGACTGTGGCAGTGGCCGTGACCGCAATCACGGCCCCCTGGCAATGACAGTCTGCGTCCGAGCGCGCCGGCCCAAGATCGAAGCGGGGCTCGGCCGAGGTCGGTCAGGTCGGCACCCCGTTCAAGGTCATCCACGCCTGTGTGCTGGCGATGCTGCGCCGCCGGGCACTTTGCGATTAAAAACAACTCAGTCCAGTCCTTGCCCGAAGACGGACGAACACCAGAAAGTCGTGGGGAGGGGCCCGACCTCAGGGCCCCTAGCAAGGACTTTCATTGGAAAGGAGGATCCCTCTGGGGAGAGCCTGCTCAGATCCTCGCTACGCCCTTGTCTTTTATTGGGTCCGCTAGCGAGTCTTACGAGCGTTGCATGCTCTCCGTGATGTCCATAGGATCCCGTTGGCTGAGAAAGGGACGCAGGTTCTGGTGACCGAGTAAGACGCTGCTTGGAAAAGCTCGGTTAGTAATAGCATGGCTTGTGGTGTAGTTAACACGCCAACCCTTTTCAGTTTTCATACTTTGCCAAGAACGCGGAAATTGCGAAACCGTTCTTGAAGTTCAGACACAAAGCGCTGTTGTTTCGTCACACTTACGCATCATCAAAACAGCATTCATGCTCTCTATGATGCACGAAGACTCCAGTGCTCAAAAATACCTCTGCAAGTTATGAGCCTTTTACGGTTGTTCTTGCTGGTCCTATGAAATAACTGTTACAGCGTAAGGAGGCCTTGAACGGCCAGGACGGGCGACTCCGCTTGCCACACTTCATATATCGACGTACTGCCTGAGTACTCCGACATCACCAGGCATGCGGCCAGCCCCTCCTGCGTGCGCTGTTGTACCGCGTACGCACGGCGCTTACCAGACGGCACGACAGTTGTGCCTGGCAACACGAGACGGCACGACAACCGTTCCTGGCAACACCAGACGGCACGACAGTAGCGCCTGACAACCCCAGACGGCACGACAGCCGCTCCTGGCAACACCAGACAGCACGACAGCAGCGCCTGACAACACCAGACGGCACGACATCCGCGCCTGGCAACACCAGCCGGGCAGAATCCGCGCCTGGTAACACCAGTCGGCGAGACAGCCGCGCCTGCGCGCCATGCTGCACCGCTCGACCTTAGCCGGGCACGCAGCCAGCCGCTCCTGCGCAGCCTGACGTATGATGTCCGGTCGACACTAAAGAACCCTTCGATACCCTACGGTCTTTCCGTGCCACTGCATGACACCAATATACAAGCCAGTCTGGCGGCTAGCGTTCGGTTCGCACCAGCCAACACGTTGTCCGACGGTAGGCTTGTGCTCTAGTACTGCTCGTGTCCGAATGAACCCTGGAGGCAAACAAGTTTGGGTCGTGTCAGAGTGTAATCGATTTCTTTGAAATTATTTGCATTTACCTGGTATTTGGACAAAGAGATGTGCTATTATCAAGATAAATGCTTTATTTGGGTTTAAGTGAATGATAAAAATGGAACAGACGGCGTCACAAACTGCCGCCACCGGCATCGACTCCATCGAAATCGACTCAGACTCAAGTCGTATCTTAAATCAGAATCGCAGTCGACGCAAAGTCGCACTGAACTGCTCAGAGTCAAAGTAGGACTCTGCGTCATACAATGTGAGTCACAATCAGAATCGACTGCAGAACGTCATCGTTTGGCGTGTAATCGCGGGCACTATCCGTCCTCGGCCTCCAGACAAGACGTGGAGTCTTTTGGGCATGCACAGCCGCCAGTAGCGATAGCGTCACAGCCACGGCGAGATGCTGAGACGGCGGCTACGTCAGAGCCGTGCCGATCTCCCTGAGAACGCGTCGATCCGCGAACAGCCGTCGACAAAGAGCAATGACTGGTCCGAGATCGACCGGGCGGACGAGGCTCACATGGGCCGGGGTCACCAACTACCAGCTGCAGCGAATCCAGACCAGGCAAAGGTCACAGCTCGACGTTGACACGCAGTAAATCACGAGGCGCTGGAGAGGTCGGCCATTGCGTCAGATCTCCGCGCCAGTCGTGAGGGGTCGCCTCCAAACGCCGAGGTACGATGTTATCTCGTGGGTACCTCGTGATGTAACAGCACAGCTATTATCGTAACACATGTCCACAACATCATCTAAGTTGTCGCACGAAATGGGAATAATGGCATTTGTTTAACAGCTGTGATTGAGCGATTTCTATTCAGCGGTGGCTGGCACAAAAGTACCAGGATGCGAGGACTTGAGGAGGACGCGAGGACGCACCTGATAGATGGTTTCGACGAATTATGCCACCGTTATTAAGAAACAGTGCATAACATCCTAAATTCAGAAGTTCACTTTGTGATGTCACTAAAATTTTGGTATTGACTCACGTACTTATCTACTTGATTTTCTCGGGTAGCAGAGATGGAATTACTTACTGCTAAATGCAGAACGTAGCTGCTGTACACGGCATCACGCAAAGCATGACCTATTAAGACGAGAGCTCTTGAAGGCGGTGAAGCATTATTTATACAACGCACACGGTACTGCACAATTTTGTCCATGTATGCTTAATTGCATTTGACCAGTTTTTTTCGGAATGTACGGCACTTACTCAAATGACCCTTTACACCGATCTAGTGGAAAGGGGATTTAAAGTAGGCTTTGCTCTATCTTGAAGTCACGAGTCCAGAGACGTGTCAAGCCGTGCCGAACCGGTCACCCAGGACAAACAGTCACGTGACGGATCTCTCTCTCTCTCTCTCTCTCTCTCTCTCTCTCTCTCTCTCTCTCTCTCTCTCTCTCTCTCTCTCTCTCTATCTCTCTCTCTCTCTCTCTCTCTCTCTCTCTCTCTCTCTCTCTCTGTCTCTGTCTCTCTCTCTCTCTCTCTCGCTCGTGCCAGTCAACACCGGTGGTTGATGGCGGCTAGTGCCGGGCAGCATCCGCAGAGTTCTGCCGTACCGATGGTGCCGATCGTCGGGGTTGACGTGCACGCCCCCAGCCTGCACCCGTGGCCGGCGACCAGACGACCGGACGCTCACCTGCAAGTGATGGGTCGGGCGGGGCCTTCGCCTACAGCTTCCGCCCGCGGGTCAGGCTCAGACCCCGACCAGGGCCGACGGCCGAGTTGCTGACCGCAACCGCGACCAGGCCGTCCGGACACAACTCGCCAAACACCAACGACAAACAACACTGCTCTTCGCCGCAATCGACTGACGACCTCCGTCATTCACGGCGTTCAATTCGGGGCGACCCTCCGCCGGTCTCTTCCGGCAACCGGTCCCAGTCCGACGTCGGCGCCGACCCGAAGGCCGCGCGCTCTGCCGCCGGTGTCGACAGCAGGCGGGCCGCAACCGCCGCAACACAACAAGCGCCGCCGCGGCCGCCGTGTGCTTGTCTGTTTGCCACGGTTTGTGGGTCAGCATAAGCACCGCGCCGGCGCGCGACACCGCCGCCCTGTCCTCGGCCGCCGGCGCCACTGCCGGCGCCTCCGGCGGGCTCCGGCGGCGCGGGCGCGCGCGGGCCCGCCCTTTGTGCGGCCGTCCGCTGCGGAGAGGGGAGCGGGGAGCGCCGCGGCGCGCCGATAATCGCTCGGTCAGAGGGGACACGCTCTCCCCCCAGTAGCCTAGGGACGGGGCCCTTTTGAGTTCAGCGAGTAGAGGGGGCGCGTGCTTCTCTGAATGCAGTGAGGATGCACGCATGCCGCTTTATAGGGATATGGTTCTCTCTAAGTTTGGCGGGGATGCGGGCACCGTTCACCAGCGGCGCGAGTCACTTTAAGTTCGGAAAAATACGCACGCCGCCCAGTAAAGGCGCGCGTGGGCTTCTGGGTTCAACGTAGATGAGCACGTCGTTCAATAGGAGCGTGGGTCCCTCTGGGTTCCGTAGGGTACATGAGCTTGCCACTCATTGGGGTGTGGGTCCCCCTGAGCCCAGAGGAGATGCGCGCATCGTTCGGTAGGAGGTGCGTGGGCCCCTTTGAGTTCAACAGGGATATGCGTGCCGTTCGGTGAAGGCAAATGTGCCTCTGAGGTCAGAGGTGGTACACTCACCACTCCAGTCTCGAGCTCAGCAGTTAGGAGGTGCCTCCTACAAACTCACAGCGAAGCGGTTAGTGGATGATACGCGGAGGAGCGTGCAATTCTGCTTGGCGACAGTTGTTTCGTCCATCGACATGTTTGTGGACGCGCCCTCGGCACATTGCCTCCGAGATGAGGCATGTTTATCCGCAACCAGTCGTTGTGTGCCCCGAGAGGTCACAAAACATCCGTCATGCATGCAGTAACGACGCGTGCTGGAGAGACCAGAGAGCATCACGACCGCCCACTTGCAAGCTCAGAAGTTTTCCCCAGGCCGTCACGGGGCCAGCACCGGACGCTCGCGGCGCCAAAAACAATACACCCACTCTCGCGCCTCACAAAGAAGGGAACAGTAAGTTTAAATCGTGGCGGCTGCTGCCACCTAGCGCATGAAAAATCTCCCACAAAACGGGATATGGTGCGAACCCTTTAATGGGTTACAACCAAAAAGCCAAGATTCACTTATCGCTTGAAAATTGCTGCAATGAGGTTTGCCTGTGTTTGAATACAGGCTCTGTCAGACACGTTACAGAAAGTATTGCATTACAAGCACAACACAAATTGCTTAACCAAGTCAGCCATGAAATAATTTCAAATGATAATAAATGAACTGTAGAAAGTAAGAGTGTGGCTCATTCTTACCGGCTATACTATCTAAAGCAACAGGGCAGTAAACGTGATGTGAGGATCGTATTGCTCGACTAGCGCATCTACTATCACTCTGCACCTCAGAAGTGATAACATTGCCCGTGTGGGCCAGTCACACACCTGGTCGCGTGCTCACGAACGTGTGTGGCATGCCTACGCTATCTGTCAATATGTGCATGGACTATCAAACACGCTCTATGTAGTCAGCGCGTCCGAACAAAACCAAGACCCGCTAGTGACAGTTGCCATTTGACCCCATTCTTATGGTTATGGTTGTGGTACAGCAAGCGAAAATGCAAGGCTTGGAACAGAGGGGGCACCCGAGTTAGACACCACAGTTTATCCTTTTGAACGTGTTTTAAAGCCAACGGGCTCAACGAAGCCACTGGTGTGAACGGACTAAGCACATTTTCAGGCCGGATAGCCGTGTCTTCGGGACACAGTTCTTGTCCCGTCAGCCCATGGACACAGCTCTTGTCCCGTTACCCCCTGCGCATGCTGGTGGATATAGCTATTGTCCCGTCAGCACCTGCGCGTGCTGGCGGATATAGCTCTTGTCCCGTCAGCCCCTGCGAGTGCTGGCGGATATAGCTCTTGTCCCGTTAGCCCCTGCGAGTGCTGGTGGATATAGCTCTTGTCCCGTCAGCTCCTGCGAGTGCTGGTGGATATAGCTCTTGTCCCGTCAGCACCTGGGCGCGCTGTTGGACACAGCTGTTGCCCCGTTAGTCCCTGCTCGTGGTGGTGGGCACAGCTTTGACCCCATTTTATCTATAAGGGCCTTTTTCACCATGTTAACTGGGGATGGGATCATTATCACCAGTGTCGACCAAATCCCAGCAAACCGTCCCCCCCCCCACCCCCCTCCTCCCAGCGAAAACCCTGATTTACCGGCAGCTCACGCCTGATCAGGTCTGTGAAGGTTCAGGCAGGTCAAAAGGATCAGGTTCAGGCACATATCGGAGCAGCACTGCATCCGTGCATTTTGTGGGGGCGAGCCCTTCTGTGGTGAGGCAGCCACTCTTAAATAAATAAGAAGAAAACCAAAAATGAGCGAGAAGCCGCTTGTGAAACGTCAGACAGGTGGGGCAGGACCAGCAGACCGACAGGTCCGCAATATTTTGCGTGCCGCAAAATAACGTCACAGGTTTTCGATCGCATTTTAGCGTGTCCACGGCAGTCAGCTAAAATTTGATAAGCGTAGATGCGTGCCGAAGTTTGGGCAAGGATATGACCAGCAGGCGCTTATCATGCTTGCAATAGTTCTGCTGGATTCCGTTCTAATTCATGAACACCTTTGACCGCAAGGAAGATAAGACAGACTGCGTAAAAAGCGGCGAATACAACTGGCGGATCGATGTAAAACATCAAGTTAAAATATCAGGTTACGAACGCGACGAACGTGACGTTACGCACGTGACATTCCATTGCAAGTGGAATCCGTGCTATTGCCTTGGAATCTGCCAAGTTGTTTCCGGTGACAAGCGAGTCCTCTGAAGGGTTTGCGAGACAAACGCGATCTCTTCATCTTTTCTTTCCATGCAACGTCATAATGCTTATGTTGGATTTTGTGGATATGGGATGTAGCTGACCACTCTTAAGCGCTTGTTCATGTGGTTTTTCTCCAGGGTTGAGGACGGTGGGGAGGGAGAGGCAAGGAGAGCTGCTTCCTTTTAGCGTTCACCGCCCGTACCTGCTTCCTCTCGCCACTCCGTGATGGGCTGTCGAGTAATCATTTTTACAGCGCAGTGTATCATGGTCAGTACAAAGCATCGCCCATACCAGTCTATACTTGCATATCAGTATCAACACACGCCCAGGTGGCCGGTTGAATGCCCTTCGCTGGGGTGGGGGTTAGTTTACCCCCTCTCTGTTAGATCTCCAAAAATAAGAAAGCTGGACACACCAAATTTACATGATGGGTTGGCTTGTATGAGAGCACTCTTTTGTCGAATTTTGAGGTTCCTAGAGTATGCCCTTGGAGTAAAATAGTCCAACAATATCAAGCTCCAGAATCATGCTCCAAATGCGCCCAGATTTTCTCATGCAACCGCCTTGAATCTAAATACTTGTTCTAAATAGAATATCACTAGCTGTAATTTAAGGTCAGTGATCATTTTAAGCTTAGGAACGTCAAGGTGACTAAAAACCTACGACATTGCCGCTATTTTGCCATTTGAATAAGCGTCAGGGATTACGCCAAGCGGTATGTTCTTACAACAAAACGCTTACCTGGGTCATGTTGTTGACCTATTCTGACCTTTAAGAAGTCCATTGAACATGACTGCTGCAGTCCCTGTTATCAATAAATTTGACATGACGAGTACCAGAAACTATCCCTCAGGCAAACAATCAATTAAAAAGCAAATTAGTTTGAGCTCGGCCTGACCTCCACACCTCACCCCAGTTCAATGACCAATATTTATTGCCTAAAAGACTATTCACAGATGGATGGCTTTGTTTAGCATTCCGTTGTCGAATCAGGTTCAACGATTCCCAAGAAATAGCCTTTGCTGACAGCCACGGCCTGAGTTTGACCTGCCATAGGTCAGCGACCTTACAAGGTACATGTGATGTTTTATACCAAAAGATTCGTTATTCAAATGCCCACAGCTATGCAAAGTTTGACGTGGCCACGCCGCGCAATTCAAAAATCATTCTGGAAAAACCTCCGAGGAAAAAGCACGTTCATTTTTACATGTGTCCATCTATAACTATTGCCTCTCAACATTAAGTCACGCACATATTGATATGTCAAAAAGTTTGGGAAAGCGACCCGGGGCTCCTTTGCGCGTACATCCCTGCCTCTGTGCATGACGACTGACGCTTGCCTCTGGTAGTTCATGACGACATAAGCCCTCCGTCGCCGAATCTTTGCGGCAAAAACAAACGCGTTAACTCGTCGCTTGCTGAAGACGCGTGATAAATGGCCACTAACCTCTAAGGATCACTTTCAGTCATGCAGTGCAGATTAGTGAAGTTGGAATACATTGCTCAGAAAACAAGCCCGGCCTTTTATGATATGGCGTGCATGCAGCTCGTGAAACATTCCAACGAGGACCTGTGCTCCTTTATCGGGCGGGTATCACCGCGCCTTCTATTGCATGCCGGGAATTCCAAGTCAGTCATGTTGTCTCAAATATCGGTTGGTGTTCTACGTCTCACCGACTGCCGGGGCCATCTGAGGCGGACGCCTTGGTTAGGCATCATGTGGGACGCGGTGGTGCAAGGCACCGGAGCGAACACAAGACCGACAAGTCCACAGTCGAGGGTCCTGACCGACTGCCGGGGCCATCTGAGGCGGATGGCTTGGTTAGGCATCATTTGGGACGCGGTGGTGCAAGGCACCGGAGCGAACACAAGACCAACGAGTCCACAGTCGAGTGCCCTGACCACTGCACCACCAACGTACCCGTCATGTTGTATCTACCTCCGTCGTTGTATTTCCGTCTGTCTTACCACTGTCGCAATGCCTCGATACGACACAGTTCCAGCTTGGTCCACAAATCAGCACGCCAAATACTCACGTTTGCGATATCTCCGATAACGCCAGGTAAATAAGTCGCCGAAAAAGTCATTCACACGCGTAAACCCCATGCTCGTTCTCGATCTGAGGTCCAGCATCCCGCGCGCTGGCGCTATCACGTAAATCGGCATCCCACAAATGGAGATCCCAAGATTCATATTTGCTCCCGCCACAAAGTGAATATCTTTGACGGCTTGACTACGGCTCAATGTGCTTCACCACGCATAATATTAATGGCAAGTCTATGAGCTTAAAAATGAGCCCTCCCACCAGCGCGAGGCGGTCATGAATTCTCGTACTGAGTCGTCAACCCGCATCAAGTGATCCTCACGCTCGTGCTATGGAAATTTCCGACCAGTACTGCTCTCTGTCTAACCCGTATATGAGTCAGCAAGCAAAAGAAGACTGACAGACAGACATAGAAACAGACACATTTATTTAGACGGCATATTGTTTGAGAGCCTCGTTTCAACACGGAGCTAGCACAGAAATAGTGTTCTCTGCAATCTGGGCCTAAACTTAGTTCTCATGGGCATCACTTGGTTCTACACTTCCCCAAAAAGCAACAACTGGAGCATGTAATGTGGAGAATGTATGTGAATATGTTTTATGTTCAGTTACCTGAAACTCGACTGGCTCAAATCACCCCTCTAAAGATGTTCTCTTAAAGTAGGCCGTGTGGTTCACCGCCAGCCGTCGGGTGCAGGCCAGCGCGTCCCCACATCAGCGCCAGAAGCGTCCATCGCGCCGCTCGATGACAGCCTCCCCAGCCCCAGAGATTTGCCGGTCTCGGACGACTAATGCCCTCAGCCAGGCGGTGACAGACCCCGTACGTGCGACTCCCAGCGTCGACAGTCCTGTCACCGACACGACACCGTGGTGACTCGGAAGCGGGTACGGGTGCTGGCAGCACGCCAAGCTTGCTGCGGTTGTCATCACGGACGGAGGAACAGGCCAGCGTTGTGCCATCAAAGGGTACCGTGGGCTAATCGAGCCATCAAAAGGTGCTGTGAGCTAATCGAGTTTCGCTCTCCGTGCAGTGGCCCACGCCCGACGCCTGCCTCCACAAAGGTATTCGATTTCCAGCGCGCGCCTGCCTCCTGGTATCACTGCGTGAGGGCGCCGCTGTTCGGACGACTCATCAGGGCCGGCAGTGCACGGTGGAGGCAGCCTGATAAATCATGCCTACCATGGCCGGCTGGCGCGGCGGTTTGGACTGCGAACACGAATAAGAATCGCCGCGGCGGCAGACACGTCCCTAACTCAGCCGGCAGAGCCATAACAAACAGGAAGCGGAACGAGGCCCATCTGGAGACGGCGCCAGCCGCGGGCCGTTACTGCGGCCGGACTGAGTCAGGCCGGCCCTGATCATCTTACCGGCAGCTTCCCATCGCGCCAGTCCTGCCACCACTGGTCGACCACCTTCTTCCGCTCATCGTGGTCCGCGTTGTCTAGCAGCCGCACGCGCACTTTCAGCACCGGCTGCGCCTCCTCGAAGTGCACCGTTTTATTCATGTCGCGAGCGGCGCCGCGTCGTCATCGTTGGTGGCGCGCTTCAGCTGGCGGTCGGCGGAACTCTCGGCGTCCCGTCGCCGCCTGACGCCGCTCTGCGAACGCGAGCAGGGAGCGTGAGGCGGGCAGGCACAGACCGCGGGCGGCGTGAGACAGCTGTAGCTGTCCGGGAAGCGATGCCAGCTAGATCTAGAGGAATTTCCGGTCTAGGGAAAAACACTCGATGCTGGTCTTCGGTTAGAACAAGGCTCGCGGGTCGGTAACTACCGAGGAGAGGCGAGGTGTGAGAGATGACAACACGGGGCAAGTTGCGCATTCTTTCCCATATGATTGTCGATCCCATTCATGTCCGCAGTTTGCAGTTTGAAGTTTGCAGTTTTAGCGGGCTGGGTGGGACAAAACGAAGGCAGATCATAACCCACACAGAACACTGGAAAAGTTAGCGTGTGCGTGATCTGATCGATATAGACTGTTGGCCTGACTGGTGTTGGTGTGCAAATAATGTGCACTGAATGGCACTGGCAGGCATCCTCTGATGACTGCACTCGGCACTTGACTTACGTTCCCCGCGAAACAAAGCAAAACAAAAGTGCCGATTGCCCATGACACTGCGGCAAAATCCACGCGTCCCGTTACGCACAACAGTGTCAAGAACCGGTGCACTTTCTCGGTGTCAGCAATGGCCAAGTGCCTCTGAGTCGTTGCAGGGGCACCAGCCAGTATGCTCTCCGCCCGCGAGAACTGTCAGCAGCAGAGAACCGTCGGCGGTCACGGCTGGCGCCGCCGCCCGGCGCCCCCCCGCCGCGCGATCCGCGCCGGCCCTGACGTCACGCTCAGGTGTGTATGCGAGCGAGGCGTCAGCAGGCGTATACGCGGCCGGCGTGCAAATAAACGAGACGTTAGCGAGCGCCAGTTCGCGGCTAGTGGTGCGTCAGGACTGGGTTGTGATCGGGCTTCGATAGCCGCCCATCCGACCGCCCCTTGACGGTATGCGGGTCACTGTGCTTGGAGACACGAGTCATTTGACGCATACGAGCTCGCTGCTGCATTTTCGTGGAAGGCAGATGTCCATGGGCGTTCATCATTGCATGCTTAAAAACATTGAATTCGATGCTGCATGCGTACGATTCAGTTCAGTTTTTTAGAGCATGAATCGATGCTACCGATCGTGTCAACCCAGCAAGATAGGACGATGTGCCGTAATCGTCGATAGTCCATGCGCTCTTCATGTCTATCAAAACATCTGCTCGCGTGTTATAGCCATTGGCCTTTACGTAGCACCTTTTCACTTAGCGTTTGACAAATCAGTCACAATCATGAGTCCTCCATGTCTATCAAAACATCTACTCGTGTGTTATAGTCATCGGCCTGTACATGACGCCTCATCACTCAGCGTTTGAGGAATTAGTCAAAATCACTCATTAATCTCTCCGCGACAGATAACGCGCCGCTGCGGCTGACTGCTCTTGTCACCTGTCGCCACATGGATGACCTCCACATTATGAACAGACGACGGTTAATCGGGGTCAGTGACGCTACCAAGAAGTTTGCATCATTTGCATCGATGAAATGCTAGACAGGTGATGTCGGTCACCCCTCGAAATATAATTGTTCCACGTGTTAGAGTGCGATGCTGCACATCTAGGACGACAAGTGGATACGCATGATTGTCCTGGTACCGGTCACGTTCCTGTATCGCAGGTCATGCACCGCCCTAACGCCGCCAAAAGGGGCGTATTTCGGGCAAACTCAGTTGGGGGGTGGGACTAGGTAGTGATGTCAACAGCTTCTCGCATCCGTACACCTAATTAGATTTATCTATAGATTTTCCCAACTGCGTCAAAGCTGGGGGAGACCGACAAGCCGGGCACTGTTACAACAACTTTGGAAAGGCAACCGATGGGAGGGGATAAGGCCCTCGAGCTGGATGTCAAACTGCACTCCTGTACCAAGACGTTGCATCTCTAGTCACGAGGTTAAGGTTGACGTTCAGCTGCCTTTCATATACAATGCAAGTGATTTGTTATTCTGCTAGTTCCGTGCTGCTTTCAGTTAGGTCATTGGCCGCTGCCGTATGCTATTGCTGCCAGCGGATCACCCTCAATTAATACGTCGCCACTTCCAGCTGTGATTGTGTGCGTGATCAGTAGGTCATCATCCACAGTTGGAGTTGGCCCTAGTCTTTCAAACAAGTCTCTTGTTGGCGCTGTGGGAAATCACGACGCTTACAAAAACAGGAGGCTGGAGGGATTGAATCAGCACTCGCCGCGGACCGCTGCGCAGCCCTTTTTATAAAGCGCCGCCGACCGCGGTGGTTACATTGGCGCCCACAGGCAAACAGACATCGAACCTGAACATCCCACGTGGAAGTCCGAGTCCGTCCCAACCGCGTTGTTCACGGGCGCGGTGCGAGGGGGCGTGGGTCAGCGACCAACAAACTTTGTTAAAATTTAACATTGGTCCCATGAGGGTTGACTGGAACGACATAACCAAAAATTATGCTACCCTCTGCCTTGCCCCAACTTGGAAAACCTCCACTGCCCCTGGTGCTGTTATGCCCCTCCTCGACTGCACGACGCCACGCCACGACCAGTCATCACGAGTGACAGCAAGACGTCTCACGATGTCCTCGCCGTCGGAGCGGCCTCCAGCACTCGCGGCCCCGGCCACAGAGATCACTCACCGTCGTGGTCGGGCCGCCGGCGTCGAAGGGCGACTGAGAGCGCGGGCAAGCCCCGCTGGCCGTGCCGGCACTACTGGCCCTGTCGGCAGCCGCGCCCTGGCCCAGCGCGCCCGGGGCTAATTCTGACCTGATATTAAACTTGGCAGCGGCGCCGAGCGGGCCGCGCCGCCGCGCCGCCGCGCGCCGGGCGCACACAGGTGGGCACGCCGCGCCCGGAGGACCGCGTGCCGGCGTCACGGAGGTCACGGGCCGCCTGCCGGAGCGGAGCGCGCGGCGACGGTGCAGCCGAGGCACGCGAGGACCGGCTGCCAGACGGACGGACGGACGGACGGCGCTGAGGCGCGCTGTGGCGGCTAAGAGCGACGCGGAAGTGTGGCGCGCGGCAGTGAGCGCTGCTGAGAGCGCCGGCGAGTTTCGACAGGCCGCTGGAGCGGTACGTACGCCCTGCAGGTAACCTTGCGGCGCGGTCCTGCGGCAGCGGGCGCCGAGCCGGCCCCGCCTCCATCTGACTGGCTCGGCTCGGCTCGGCTCGGAGCGCGCCAGGCCTTGGTGACCGTGGGTGGCGTCGCAGCTGACGTCAGCGACGCGGAACAGCCCCGGGATATTTGCGGAAGTCTCCACGGAGCAGCCCGCCGTCGGCCAGGACCGTCTGGTTAGTGCAGCCAGGTCCGCTCCATATCGGTCCAACTTCTCGGTGGTAACTGCTCCGACGAGACCAAACGTCACCAGACGGTCGGCTCCGCCGCTATCAACGCCTGCGGCACTCGGCAGCCTGTGGCGCAGTTCGTCCAGCACCAGCATGAACCCAAGCCTCTAGAGAAAACCAACAGGCGTGGAGGGTTCTGAGCACATCGACTGCGAGAAGTCATGCAATACCAAACAGGATCAGTGCATGCTAATCCTGTGTTGGACCGGCGATATGGATGACAACATAAATCTTACCATTGTCATGCTAGACTCAGTGTTGCGCTAATGCCTATGTCAAGGATGTTAGTTAATTTCACTGCTATAGAACGTTGTGGATACAATAATCGCTTTCACGTGCTTTGCTTCGACACATATCGCTGGTCACACGCGCGCAAAAGATCACTTTGAAGTGACGTGGGGCCAAATCGTGTTTGTCTTTATACAAATAGTTTCGTAATTCGGCTTCACCTTGTGGGTGGTATTTTCACAAGAAATATTTTCACTGGGCAGTTGTTCGCTCGACATCTGACAGCAACGAAGAATGCAAAATTATTTCCACAGCTGATAAAATACATCCTAGATGAAAAGTGCACCATGACCCAAACAGTTTGCAACTTGCAGCTGAAAACGCCTCTGTCGGAATCGGCTAAAAACGACAAACCAGTCAATAGAAGAAGAACATTGTTTGCGTGAAACTTGCGTGCACCGCGTCAAAACGTGGAATCACGCAAAGCGGGCATGCCTGTAGAACACGAGCGACTTTGTAGAAAAATCGGCAGCCGTAGCGTACAGAAGGATGTATTGCACATTGCCAAGGTCAGAACACGACAGATCCCTATTCCGATGCCCAGCAGCACACTCCTACTTCACCACACAGTATCTAGATACTTTATTCAGCGCGACACGTTCAGATACTTCCTTTCATTCAGACCTCCACACCGCAGCACTATCAGGCTCTGTCACGTGGCAAGGCCGTCGCGTCACGTGACAGCTACCCTCCCAGCAGTTCTACCCGCCTGAGAAAATTGTCTTTTTCTCCCGAGTACCTGTATACACATCACTGAGAATTTTGCATCTTCGGACACGAGAAATCGTTGGCATACTCCTCTAACGTTTCCGAGGTCCGGCGTGGCTAGCACACTGGCAGAACCACACGAACTGTCTGGAGCAGCACGCTGCTCCAAACACGAACCACTCGCATCACTCACTTCGCCCACTTCGGGCGAGCGCACGGAGCCAGGACACGCTTAAGGTTCAGCGGCCGGTGCGGTCCCATGCGCCCTACATCCGAACTGACCCCGAACACCGTCACCGCTGCACCACCGAAGCCGACGCGGCACGCGGCGCTGTCGTCATGACGCCGCCGCGGTCTGCGACAGTGATTTGGGTACTGCTGCAACTGGCCGGCACAGCAGCGGGGTGCAGCGCCGGCAGACGGCTGAAAAGGCGTGTGTGGTGCTCAGTGTCGTCAGCCGACACTCGGCTGCGAGTCGCGCAAACCGCAAACGTCCAGGACAGCTGCCGCGATCAGGAGCCGGACTCGGTGGCTGCACCTCTCGGCGGACACGCGGCGAGAGGTCCATGCGGTCGGCGATGAGGGGTCAGCACAAATGCTCCAGAGCACGGACAAACACGAGCACACATACGCCAACGTGTGTGTAAACGGGCACGGGCACACGAACACAGTGGTGCAAGAGGAAAATATGGGTTAACCAACGTAACTGAGGAAAAGGCAGCATCTGAGATCGGAGCGCCTGTCGGCGGATGAACAATGCTGCTGATGCCGAATAAAACAAGGTTCGAAAGCTATAAGCCACTCACTGTGAGGGGTACCGAAAAGTGTGGTACAAACAGATTTTCCTTGACGACAAGTCGCTGAACTACATCTTCCGCACACGCGTGAACACACATTTAGGACGATATCAACAAACTGGCGACTGCAAATGTAAGTTGAACAAGCCTTTGAGATCTACCGCATCAACAACGAGGCTCGCGTCCCACCTGGCATCCCAGCCGTTAGGGCCGCACCGCGCAGGCCGGATCGGGTCAGGCCAGGTCAGCTGTCGGCGTCACGGCGCCGCAGCCGTCCGAGGAAGGCGTCCAGCAGGCGGTCAGCGGCGGCGCCGGGCGGCAGCCGGCCGCGGCGCACGTCCTTCTCCAGCCGCGGCAGCAGCGCGCTCACCACGGCGTCGCGCCGGAACGCCGCCACCACCGCCTCCTGGATCTGCGCCCACAGCCAGACGGCGCGCTGCCGGCGGCGCCGTGCCGCCAGCTGGCCGTCGGCTGTCATCTGACGCCGGTAGCCCTCCAGCGCGGTCCACAGCTCGGCGAGGCCCTCGCCGGAGCGCGAGGACACGCGCAGCACCGGCGGTTTCCAGCCGGCCTGGCGCGGCCGCACGAACTTGAGCGCCGACAAGTACTCGGCCTGGATGCGGCGCGCCGCCGCCACCAGGTCGCCGTCGCTCTTGTTGATGACGATGACATCAGCCAGCTCCACGATGCCGCGCTTCAGACCCTGAGCCGGCCGGACGCCCGGTCAGGACACCAGAGCGCGGGAGGCATTGCTACCGCGCTCACCCTCACTGGCGTGGAGGCCTCTATGCCAGTTGGCATCGGAGGCAAACAGGGGCTTCAGCCTGGCTCAATAAGCGAATTGTGTCGCCGAGGACGGTGAGCAACAGCGCACGCTCAAGTTTTACCCACATGGAGGAAAACAACGCATTCCAAAAGGCTCGGCATGGATGCGGACAGCATTGAGACTTAAGGCCGTTACAAGCATAGCTTCGTTCACGCGGCCTCAAAATCTCCCTAGCGAGCCGAGCCCGGCACCCCTCGCCCGAGCTCTCGCCGGTCCTCACCTGGAGCTCGTCACCGCCGGCCGGCGGCATCAGCAGCACGAACACGTCCACCATGTCGGCCACGCTGATCTCCGACTGGCCGACCCCTGACAACACGGCCTCGCTCAGGCGGCGATCAGCACGGGCGGTAAGGTGGGCATCAAATGTCCCACCCGCTCAGCAGCGGCTCACGCAACTCTCGCTGTGGCGCCGGCCTTCAGGCGGCCCGAACGAATGACACGATATGACGCAAAACGGGAACATTCAAATTGGGATGTGAGGAGAAGGCCGCGAGACGATGACAATCTTTATCCACAGACAATATGAGATGGACAGGAATACCCCACGGCGAGCGATTGCAGAGTACAAACTATTGCGGATCATATTCCAATCTTCATGAAATACTGCCTTTGTCATTTTCTAATTCAAATTATTGCAGATATCTACTCAGCCTATGCACCAAGCTAGCAAATGTGAAAGAAGCGTAAGGCTCGCCCGATACCAGCCTTAAGACCCGTCGGTCCCGGGTCGGCCCGCCTGCGGCAGACAGAGCGCTACTCGGCCCTCTGGCGTCACGCACCGACCGTCTCCACGATGATGACGTCATAGCCGGCCAGCTCGCAGAGCAGGATGGTCTCGTTGGTGGACCGCGTGACGCCGCCGAGGTGACCGCGGGTGGGTGACGGCCGGATGTAGGCGGCCGGGTCCACCGTCAGGCGGGGCATGCGCGTCTTGTCACCCAGCAGCGAGCCTGGCGGGGGTTAAGCACGGGGGCGGGGGTTAGGCACGGTGACGACCGTCAGCACGCCTGCAGGTACATACGCGCAAGTACATGGACGCACGTACGCACGCACGCACACACTAACACACGCACTCTCACAGAACAGCTGAGAGATGGACCGGGACGACAGGACAATGTGTCCCTCTTGTTGCCATGTCAGGAGGAACACCAAATACCTGTGTACACCATTCACTGGAACTTCAGCTTACAGCTTCCATCACCAAAACGTAATTGCTGAATGGCGTGAATTATCTTAAGATGCCGCAGGGGTTTCTCCAGACACAGACGCCTTAGTTCGCTGTCTGCCGAGAAGTGATCAGATATCGGGTACAGTTTACCTCCTGTTGTGCTTGATGACGGATCGACAGCCAGTACAGCCAATCGGTGTCCAGTTGCAGTCAGCTGCTTGCCCAGGCTCTCGATGAAGGTCGATTTTCCGGCGCCAGGTGGTCCAGACAAGCCTGGAACACATAATACCAGCCATGCAGCAGGTTCTGCATCATGTTTTATGTATGAGGAAAAACATTTTTGCAGTGGTGCTTAACAGAATATATATTTCATTTAAAAACAAACATGATAAGCATGCTGACATGTCCACATTAAATTGGTACAATTATCTGACAAATGCAATAATCAGAAAATTTTGTTCAGGGCACCACAGTGAGAAATGGATGTTTTAAGCTGTGACTAACATGCTATGAGTAAAATACAATTATGCACTAAAAAAACATTAGTTTGTTGTTCAGTTGGGTACTAAATTAAACTAATTAGGAGAAAACTTACCTAATTGGGAGTTAAATGATACTTAAAGACTGGATATCATAACATTTTCAAGCATAACCAGTTGGCACACTAACCTATTCGAAATGACACTGGTGCACCATTCCTCTCCTCTTCTTGCTGCTTTAGGTTGTTTGCAACCATTGAAAGCAAGCTTTGAGCAAGCTTTTTCTTATCAGGATTTGATGTTTCTACCAAAGTAATTGACCTAGCTAAGCTGGTTCTGTTCCTTGCACACAGGCCTTCAAAAAGTTCTTCCACCATGAGATCAGTTGCTTTATTGGATGTCTGCCTGCACAGGTATTTTCCAGCATATTTGTGAAATCTATAAGCCCTTAATAATGAGCCTGAATATAAATGCATGCTATGCATTCAGTAATGTTTGATTTTCTTGGTGTTTCTGGAACAGGAAAATAGTGAAACATGACACATCAGGTTCAAAGTGGATTCAGTTGACAAGTTACATAATTTTTAATCATGACAGAGTACCTGATAACATGAGATTGGGGTGAAAGGCATTTTATCCTCTTTAACCTGGCTATAAATGAAAGCACTGGCCTCAAATATTGCAAACATGGCAGACTTCACCTATTACAAATTGAAACTCGTATTCTATTTCTCGCACTGACTTCAGTTTCTGACATGAGATCTGTTTTTTCACACTGATCAGATGTGCAATATAATCCACTTACAACATGACATGACAGGACTGTCTTCCACCACTAAAAAGAGGACACAGAATCCTGAACATGAAGTCTGTGCCAGAAAAAATCATCTTTTGCAAAAATGGAAAGTGAGACTCCTGTTTTCATATGGTACATGGTATTTGTGATTTCACATTGAGAAATCCCAAGAACTCATAACAAAACCCAGCTTTCAGCTGACTTTTTACCCTGCCAGCAAACCAGTGGCCTCGGTAATTTTTTACTTTGGTACCTGTATGGCCGACGGAGGGAAGAGCTACGCTAGCTGCAGGGTTTCGAGTATTGTCGTCCGGGGGAAAAGCTGTGAGGCATCGGCTGACATTGTGACGTCACTGAAAATGGTTTTGCATCGATCGGGATGGGGGTCCTTTCGGGCCGACTGAAGGCCATAAGGCTTTTGAATGTGACATGTCACTGGTATTCGGCTGGGTATGTGACGTCACGGGTCGTGAGTTTGCAAGGCTCTTTTGGGTCCACCGAATGCCGTAATGCATCAGCTGGCCATGTGTCGTCACTGTTATTCGATTAAACATCAGGCCTCGACCGACCTCGGCGACCGGCCTCGTTCCATCTTTACTTTTCGTACCTGACTGCTGCAAGCATTTGCGTGCCGCATAAAGGTTTGACCGAATCACCTCAATGTGTGACGTCCCTAATCATCACTTCATACGGGTGCACTTAGGCCCCACGACCACGGTGTGTCATGGTCTACGAAGTATCACCGGATAGCGTGACGCCACTGGTATTCGAATAAATACTGAGCGCAACAGGCCGTGCTTTATTTTTACCTTTGTATCTGACTACTGCAAGCATTGGCGTGCTGGATGAAAGCTGCCGAACCACCTGAGTGTGTGACGTCACTGGTCACGAGTTTCACCGGTGCCTTTCGGCCAACTGAAGACCACAAGGTGTCAGCTAACGACGTCACTGCTATACGACCGATTGTAAGACGTCAATGGTCGTGGGTTTCCACGTGTCCTCTAGGACCGACGAAATGCCGTAAGGCATCAGCTGGCGATATGACGTCACTGGTATTTGGCTGAACATCAGCCAACAGGTCATGCTCCATTTATACCTTTCGTACATGTCTGCTGCAAGTATTGGCGGATTTTTGCGGCCAACTGAAGGCCATAAAGCATCAGCTAGCGATGTGACGTCACTGGCATTCGACCGTGCGTGTCGCTGGTCATGAGATTTTACGGCCTCTTTTGGGCCGACGAAAGGTCATACGGCACTGACTGACGATGTGACGTCACTGGTATTCGAATGAACTTCGGGCGCGACAGGCCATGTTCCACCTTTATCTTTGGTACCTGTCCATTGCAAGCATTGCCGTGGAAGGCTCTGCCAAATTACCTGAGTGTGTACGTCACTGACCATTAATTTGTATACTCTTCTGAACCTACTATAGGCCACAAAGCATCAGCTGACGATATGATGACACTAGGTCTCGACTAGACATCATGCGCAACAGGCCATGCTCTATCTAAGCCATGTTTCGTCTGTACCTTTCGCACCTATCTACTGCAAGTATTCGCGCGACACATAGGGGCTCTGCCGAATTACCTGAGCGTGTGGTGTAACTAGTCATGAGTTTACGCGGGTTTACTCTGGCTGACCGAAGGACATCAAGCATCAGCTGACGATATGACGTCACTGGTATTCGACTATACTCCAGGCGCGACAGGCCATGTTCCATCTCTACCTTTCGTACCTGTCTCTTGGAAGTATTGGCGTGCTGAATGAAGGCTCTGTCGAGTCTCCTGAGTAAGTAACGTCACTGGTCAAGAGCTTTTTACGGGACCTTTTGTACCCCCAAACGGTATAATGTATCAGCTGACGATATGACGTCACTGATGTCCGACTTAACATCAGGCGCGACAGGCCATGTTCTATCTTTACCTTT
This sequence comes from Pollicipes pollicipes, assembly GCF_011947565.3. Taxonomy (NCBI): domain Eukaryota; kingdom Metazoa; phylum Arthropoda; class Thecostraca; order Pollicipedomorpha; family Pollicipedidae; genus Pollicipes; species Pollicipes pollicipes. The sequence continues at coordinate 4,620,641 of NW_023596297.1, forward strand.
CGTACCCGTCTATTACAAGTACTGACGTGCTGAATGAAGGCTCTGTCGAGTCTCCTGGGTGTGTAACGTTACTGGTCATGAGTTTTTTCTGGCTCCTTGGAACCCTCTATAGGGAAAAATGCATCAGTTGACGACGTGATGCCAATGGTGTTTGACTTAACATGAGGCGTAACAGGTCATGTTCCATCTTTGCCTTTCGTACCTGTAAAGTATTGGTGCGTTAAATGATGGCTCTGCCGAGTCACTTGAGTGTGCGACGTCACTGGTCATGAATTTTTACGACTATTTTTGGCTGAGCGAAAGCCATAAGGCATCAGCTAACGAAATGACTTCACTGGTAGTCCACTGAGTGTGTGACGTCACTGGTCATGAGCTTTTACGGGCCTTTTTTGGCCGAGTTCAGGCCATTAGGCATCAGATAACGTTATGGCGTCACTTGTATTCGAATTAACATCAATTGCAATAAGCCATGTTTCATCTTTACCTTTCGCATCTGCCTACTGCAGGTATTCGTGCGCTACAAAAAGGCTCTGTCGATTCGCCTGAGCGTGTGGTGTAACTGGTCATGAGTTTGTGCAGGTTTACTCGGGCTGACTGAAGGACATCAAGCATCAGCTGACGATATGACGTCACTGGTAATCGACTAAACTCCAGACGAATCATCTGAGTGGGTGACGTCGCTGGTCATGAGTTTATACGGATTCACTTGGGCCGCCCAAGGCCACAAAGCAACACCTCCCGTGAAGCATCACAGGATGATATGTCGTCACTGTTATTCGACTTAACATCAGGTCCAACATGCCACGTACTTTCTTTACCTTTCGTACCTGTCTATTAAAGGTATTGACGTGCTGAATAAAGGCTCCGTCGAATCTCCTGAGTTTGTGACGTCACTGGTCACGAGTTTTTATGGGCTCTTTTGAACCCATTATAGGTTGTAATGCATCGGCTGACGGCATGACGTTACTGGTGCTCGACTAAACATCAGGCGCAACAGGTCATGTTCCATATTTGCCTTTCGTACCTGGCTGCTGCAAATATTCGCGTGCTATATGAAGGCTCCGCCGAATCACCGAGTACGTGACGTCACTGATCATCAGTTGGTAGGAGGTCACTTGGCCACCTATGGCTACGAAATTCCGCAGCAGAGGCGGGAGATGCACCATAGTTAAGCACACTAATTTTATTGTGCGCACCATTAAGTAGCAGCTTCAAACGCAACGGGCTGTTTCAACGACTAAAATTTTGAACAAACGTAAACACAAAACAAAGGTGATCCCAGCCCACAAACCGACGTATATGCAAAGCTATTCCGCCCGACATCACAGGATGCGCCCCTGAGCAGCTACGGTCCGGAATGTCCTGATGGCTAAATAATAAAGGGCGCCGCCTAGCGGTCATAAGTCTGGGCCACAGACCGAATATCAGTGACGTCATATGGTCAGATGATGCTTGATGTCCTTCCGTCAGTCCGAGTAAGCCCGCGTAAACTCATGACCAGTTACACCACATGCTCAGGTGATTCGGCAGAGCCTTTATGTAGCGCGCGAATACTTGCAGTATAGAGGTGCGAAAGGCAAAGATGGAACATGGCCTGTTGCGCCTGAGATTAAGTCAAACACCAGTGACGTCATATCGTCAACTGATGTCTTGTACCCTATAGGTACAAAAAAGCGGCCCATAAAGGACTCATGACCAGTGACATTACACACTCAGGAGATTTCACAGAGCTTTCCTTACGCATGTCAATGCTTACAATAGACAGGTACGAAAGATAAAGACGAACATGGTCTGTCGCGCCTGGTCTTAAGTTGAATACCAGTGACGTCACATCGCCAGATGATGCTTGATGTCCATCAGTCAGCCCGAGTAAACCCGCGTAAACTCATAACCAGTCACGCCACACGCTCAGGTGATTGGGCAGAGCCTTTATGTGGCGCGCGAATACTTGCAGTAGATAGGTGCTGAAGGTAAAGATGAAACTTGACATATTGTACCTGATGCTTAATTGAATACCAATGACGCCATATCGTTGCCTGATGCCTAATGGCCTTAAGTCGGCCGAAAAAGGCCCGGGAAAACTCATGACCAATGGCGTCACACACTTAGTGGATTACCAGTGACGACACATCATTAGATGATGCCTTATGGCTTTCACTCGGCCAACAATAGCCTGTAAAAACTCATGACGACGCACTCAGGTGATTCGACAGAGCCATCATTAGGCTCGCCGATACTTTAACAGGTGCGAAAGGCAAAGATGGAACATGACATGTTGTGCCTGATGTTAAGTCGAACACCAGTGACATCATATCGTCAGCTGAAGCATTATACCATATAGGGGGGTTGAAAAGAGCCCGTAAGAGCTCTCGACCATTGACGTCATATAACACGCGAATGCTTGCAGTAGGCAGGTACGAAAGGTAAAGATGGAACATGGCCTGTTGCGCTTGATGTTGAGTCGAATACCAGTGACGTCATATCATCCCGCGATGCTTCACAGGATATGATGCTTTGTTGCATTGGGGTGCCCAAGTGAGCCTGTATGAACTCATGACCAGCGACGTCACGCACTCAGATGGTTCGGCACCACCTCGATATAGCGCGCGAATGCTTGCAGTGAACAGGTACGAAAGGCAAAGATAGAGCATGGCCTGTTGCGCATGACATCTAGACGAAAACCGGTGACGTCATATGGTCAGCTGATGTGGTGTGGCTTACGGTAGGTTCAAAGCAGTCTATATAAATTAATGGTTAGTGACGTTACACACTCAGGTAGTTCGGCAGAGCCTTCCTTCAGCATTCAAATGCTTGCAATGGACAGGTACCAAAGGTAAAGATGAAGCATGGCCTGTCCCGCCTGAATTTTATTCGGATACCAGTGACGTCACATCTTCAGTTAATGTCGTATGACCTTTCGTCGGCCCAAAAGAGGCCGTAAAATCTGATCACAAGTGACATCACACACAGTCGAATGCCAGTGACGTCACATCATTAGGTCATGCTTTACGGCTCTCAGTTGGCCCCCAAAGATCCATAAAAATGCATGACCAGTGACGTCACACACTCACGTGATTTGGTAGCTTTTATTCATCACGCCAGTGCTTGCGGTAGACAGGTACGAAGGTAAAAATGAAGCATGACCTGTTGCGACCAACATTTAGTCGAATATCAGTGACGTCACGATACCTGGTGATATTTCACGGAACATGATACACCGCGGCCGTGGGGCCTAAGTGCACTCGTATCAAGTGATGATTAGTGACGTCACGCATTCAGGTGATTCGGTCAAGCTTTTATTCGACACGCAAATGCTTGCAGCAGACAGGTACGAAAGGTAAAGATGGAATAAGGCCTGTTGCGCCTGATGTTTCATTGAATGCCAGCGACGACATATCGTCAGGTGATGCTTTACGGCATTCATTACACCCAAAAGATCCCTAAAGCCTCACAACCAGTGACGTCACACATCCAGTCGAATACCAGTGACATCATATCGCTAGCAAATGCCTTGTAGCATTCAGTTGGCCCAAAAGAACCCCGATCGATGGAAACCCATTTTCAGTGACGTCACTACGTCGGCTGATACCTGACAGCATTTCTCCATCACGGCAGTACAGGAACCCTGCAGCCAGCGTAGCTCTCCCCACCGTCGGCAATACAGGTACCCAAGTAAAAAAAAGCCGTGGCCTCTCCCACAAATGTTCTGGTATATTTACAATCCATGATCTGCTTGGCTTTGGTTCCATCATGTCCTAATGATGGCAGGGCAGCATGCACAGCTGATGTGCATGCAAAGCACCAGTGGCACAAAAATGTGGGCATTTCTTTACATGCAGCAGAGCAGTAGTTTAACTGGCATAAAGCAACAAACCTGACAAACCACAACCACTTGATGTAAATCACAGCATGACCCGAGATTGGCACAGCCAATGGGCATGGGCTGAACTTCCTATTCATTTGGGGAGACACCAGCCCCTCCGAAGCTCGAGACGGTGGACAAAAACCAGAAAGAAATTTGCTTGTCGGCGTATTTTGTGGGTGGGCTGCGTTACTTTACACAGCTCGGCTCACCTCACTTTTCACTTTGTGAAACCATGCCCATCAACGAGCCCAACAATATTCATTCACCCCCCCCCCCCCCACACTCCCAAGCCTGAATGCGTGGACGTGCAGCCACGAATTCAACACCCTACCAATGCCTCGTACTCCAAAAGTATCCCCAATTGCCCCGTTATAACCGCGACCTACCAGCGTTAACACCAGCCGTGGCCACAGTAGCCTAACCTCCCCAGACTTTTTCAGCACCGCAGGCGTATTTTGAATCACAAGCGCTATAGTCGAGTGCACCGGCTTGCTCCCATATCCAGTTGGCAGCGAGAAATTACCAAGCGGAACCGAAAAATGAGACTAAAGAAAGTGAGACGCAGGCCTATGAAACGCAGCTGTGTATTTATCGCAGATACGAAGAACAGCCAACAGCAAGCAGCAATGACACCATTGCCATGAGTCGCCACCACGCATCACCTGCATTTTACGATCAGAGGACACATACGAATGTAACGTCCAGTCAGCCAGTGAGACACTCCAAATGTCTACTGCACTTTCAACAGCACTGACACCGCTGTTTGGCTGCCGTAGTGAGGACCTCAGACAGCGGTGTGGACGTAGGCCCGTAACATGGTGGGCCAGTGTAGATAAGTGCATAGCCCTAATGGAACGTCGTCAAAGATAACCGACAAACGTGGCACGTCTCAAGATGGCATGTCTGGTGACGTAACACGGGTCTCATCATTGCACTCGCCACAGTGCAATTTCTTCGTCCATACCAAAAGCCGGCCAGCGCCCGTCCCCCTTCACAGCGTCGACTGGCAGCTGGCGGCCCTTGTGGCCCACACGCGAGCCGCGCGCTGACGAGCGCAGTCGTCCCACGACTCGGTCCGGCGGCGGCGGCGGTCAACGACGCGGCCCGTGCTCCAGCCCGTGCCGGATGACCTCCAGATCGGCCATGTCCGTCCGGATAACGCTGACCAGCTGGCGCAGGCCGTGCTGCTGGGAGCGCAGCAGCTGGCGGATCTCGTCCTGGCCGGCCGGGTCCATCGTGTACCGGTCGCCGCGCTGCAGCACCTGCTGACTCTGCAGCCGCGTCTGCGACAGCAGCTCGTTCAGACGGCCCTGCGGCAGACGAGCCCGCGTCACGCGTTGTGACTGACACCTGAGGTGCTCGACGTTGGGCGGCCAGGATCAGAGGCGGAGGGAGGCGGGTCATGTGCCTTACCCGAAACCACGGGTGCTCGGCAGCGGGCGGTCGGGGTCGGAGGCAGAGGGTGGGTGTCACGCACCTTACCTGAGACCATAGGTGCTCGGCACCGGGCGATCAGGGTCGGAGGCAGAGGGTGGGTGTCACGCACCTTATCTGAGACCATAGGTGCTCGGCACCGGGCGATCAGGGTCGGAGGCAGAGAGTGGGTGTCACGCACCTTACCCGAGACCATAAGTGCTCGGCGCCGGGCGGTCAGGGTCGTAGGCAGAGAGTGGGTGTCACGCGCCTTACCTGAGGCCATGGGTGCTCGGCGCCGGGCGGTCAGGGTCAGAGGCAAAGAGTGGGTGTCACGCACCTTATCTGAGACCATAAGTGCTCGGCGCCGGGCGGTCAGGGTCAGAGGCAGAGAGTGGGTGTCACGCACCTTACCTGAGGCCATGGGTGCTCGGCACCGGGCGGTCAGGGTTAGTGGCAGAGGGGACAGTCACACGTCATACCTGAGAACATGTGTGCTCGGCGCAGGGCGGCCAGGCTCAGAGGCAAAAGTGAAAATATCACGTACCGCGCCCGAGGTGGCACCCCGCATTGGGGTTCCGCCCGGAGTCAAATAAGAGCGAGTCATGGCGTCGCTGCAGCTGTACTCTATCTTGGGGTGCATCCCAGTGCGTGTCCAACCGACGCTTACAAACACAGCCGGCCGGCGACAGCGTACATACGGCGCGGTCGGGTCAACACACTCCACCAACCCACTCCCGTCTGACACAGGCGCCTCACGGCCACACTTCGCCGAGACACTACCGCCGGGGCTGAAAGGGCGTCACAGAGCTGCCGCCGGGGCTGAGAGGGCGTCACTGAGAGCTGCCGCCGGGGATGAGAGGGCGTCACTGAGAGCTGCCACCGGGGCTGAGAGGGCGTCACTGAGAACTGCCGCCAGGGCTGAGAGGGCGTCACTGAGGACTGCCGCCAGGGCTGAGAGGGTGTCACTGAGAGCTGCCGCCAGGGCTGAGAGGGTGCCAGTGCGAGCTGCCGCCAGGGCTGAGAGGGTGTCAGTGCGAGCTGCCGCCGGGGCTGAGAGGGCGTCACTGAGAGCTGCCGCCGGGGCTGAGAGGGCGTCACTGAGAGCTACCGCCGGGGATGACAGGGCGTCACTGAGAGCTGCTGCCGGGGCTGAGAGGGCGTCACTGAGAACTGCCGCCAGGGCTGAGAGGGCGTCACTGAGGACTGCCGCCGGGGCTGAGAGGGTGTCACTGGGAGCTGCCGCCAGGGCTGAGAGGGTGTCAATGCGAGCTGCCGCCGGGGCTGAGAGGGCGTCACTGAGAGCTGCTACCGGGGCTGAGAGGGCGTCACTGAGAACTGCCGCCAGGGCTGAGAGGGCGTCACTGAGAGCTGCTATCGGGGCTGAGAGGGCGTCACTGAGAACTGCCGCCAGGGCTGAGAGGACGTCACTGAGGACTGCCGCCGGGGCTGAGAGGGTGTCACTGAGAGCTGCCGCCAGGGTTGAGAGGGTGTCAATGCGAGCTGCCGCCGGGGCTGAGAGGGCGTCACTGAGAGCTGCTGCCGGGGCTGAGAGGGGTCACTGAGAACTGCCGCCAGGGCTGAGAGGGCGTCACTGAGAGCTGCCGCCAGGACAGCTGTACCTTGAACTGCGTGGGCGTGGCCAGCTCGTCCTGCAGCGCCTCCAGCTGGACGCGCAGCCGCTCCTCGTGCGGCTGGATGCTCCAGCCCTGCTTGCGCAGCACCTCCTGACGGACCAGTACCTGGCGAGCGGAGGGCGGGCTGTGAGGCGAGCTGCCCCGGCCCACTCCCGCTCCACGCTCGCCGCCGTCCGCAGCCGCCCGGTTAACCCGTGCGGTGTTCTCGCACGAACAGCAGGTGGGACACGACTGGAAAACCCCGCAGCAGCCGGCGCAACTTCGTCGACCATCATCCGAGACAAGGTCACCTCCCACGGCCATCCGTGATGACAGTCGCCATCTCACACGGTGCACCAAGCCAACATTACGACACGATTCGAGATTGCAAGCCTCCTCCAACTTAGGTTCGCAGGCTTTCCAGTTAAATATGGTGCCCAACGAATCAACTCGAGTCACGTTGTGGGGAGCAGTTTTATGAGGCGACTCGAGGGGGTAATATTACGTCGCGCGACGTATTACGGGCCAAGTTCCATGGCATCAATCGGGAATCGAGCCCCGGCCCTTACATCGGCATCCGCGATCCTGCTGAAAAAACACGAGCACTTAATGAAACGCATGGGACTGAGTTCATGCAGCCGTCGGCGGTCCGTGATCAGACCTCGCACTGCTCACGCATTCGCCTACCGAGCGCTCCAGTTCAAAGATACACGGCACCCCAGGCTGCCCTGCGGCAGCCGATAAACCAGCTGGCACCCGCAGTGTAAAGCGCAACACACCGAGACGACGGCCTCTGACCAACGAACGCCAGGTGTTCTGCGGCCGCAGTCACCCAAGGAAGATTTTCCGTGAAGTGTAAATACATGAGGAGTGGGATGCGTATTATAGACACTTCCTTCATTTCTGGAACGAGCGCTTGTTGGCCGATTCAAAAATGAAATTTCTAAAATGATTTACCAGTGAAACCCAATTTCATCTGTCCTAGCTAAATCACTGCATACTTTATGAAATTACCGTATGCCGCATCTCCGCAATCACCAGCGACGAGTAAACAAACTGATGCGTACACAATTATCATTATCATTACAAACGTGTAAACAACAACCCCACCCCCGTATTCGCACGCGTCTGCTATCTGCTATCTGCGATCAACGATCTGCGTTCTGCGGTCTGCGGTCCGCGATCTGCGATCTGCGTTCTGCAGTCTGCGGTGCGCTTAACCCCACCTTGAGTATGCGGTGCGAGAGCTCAAGGTTGCTACGTTTCAGCTGTCCCAGCCGGGCGGCGGTGGAGGCCTGCGTCTTCTGCAGGCCGGCGATGTCGGAGGCGATCAGGTCCAGCCGGCGCTGCTGGTTCACGCTCTCCTGCTCCTGCCGGCCGCGGTGGGAGCGCGCTCAGTCCCGAGGCGCATGCGCACCACCAAACTCACCGGCGCAGAACGCCAGCAGACGGGCGGGCGCGCCGACGACGACGTTCAGTGGCACAGACAGCCGGTAACAGGCGGCATCATCTGGCTTACGGGTGTGAGGCGCGGCAATTATTGCGGCTGAATTTGTTTGCTGCACTCATTTTATGGGCTTGTTCAATAGGCAAGCACTTGCAGTGTTACAGACAGTAACACCAAACACCCAGGATTGGCAGCACCACAGCACACATCCGGGCAAGTCACTAAGCGAAGCAGGCCGGTCTCGTTTTTAAAACCGACAAAAGCACAGGGATCGAGGCGACTCCTCAAATGTGCTCGATTTTCATGTATGGCGTCCTATTCGCATGCATGGAGGGAAAACCACTCCCCACGCCACATCTGAGGAGACCTCCGCCGCGACACATTGCCAAGGTTACCCTGTATTATTTTGCCGACAGATACGACCAAATTACCCCATAGCTCGGGCCCCGGCTCAGATGAGGTGTTCGTATCCACACAAAAACGACGCGCTTCACGCAAAATTTTACTCGAGCAAGCAAAAAATCACTCAATAAATACTCAGAGCACTGTATAATAATACATAATGCCATAAATACAATGCCACAAATATATATGTATATATATATATATATATATATATATATATATATATATATATATATATATAATACAATAGCATACAATACCATAGAATAGAGCAAAATAAATTCATAGCCAATACAGCACATACAAATTAAATAAAGTGAACACTCATGCAAATCATTTGTGAGCTTTCTATTAAGAGCGCACGTAGCTTTTCAAATCACGCTTGTTTTGCGTTCGTCGGCAATGCATGGAGGGCAGAGCTTCCGACCCCAGGACGCATAAACCCCCAAGGACCGCCGCCTGGTGTGCCGGGACACCGACCTGACACTGAATCCTCCTATGCAGCTCCTGGAATCCGATCATCGGTACGGGAATCATGGTTTTCGGGTCAGGGTTATCCTTCTTGGCCTGCTCCCAGATCAGCTTATCGATTCCTGAATCAGGACAAGGTCCACACAAGTCAACACAATTTCCGCGCGTTCGGTTTCGAAAAACGCGTATAAGGCCACTTGGCTGAATCCATTTCAGCCACATGTAAGTGCTTAGCGGCATCAATTGGTCACAGCATTCAGAGACTACGTGGCAAAAGCTCGTGGACATATTCATGGACTCATAACAAAATACACAATGCGTCACGAAGGCGTCTTACGGCCCACGGGCAGAGGGAGATCGGACTCCACGTGCCGCAGGCGATACCTGAAGGAAGCGTACCAACAGCCGAAACATTCGACTGGCGACCTGTCGCCGGACGGGCGAGGGGTGGTACGTACCGGCAGGTGGGTTGTCCAGGTAGAGCTGCAGCTGCTCGGCGGAGGGGGCCACCAGGGCGCACAGCTCCTCCAGCGCCAGCGCCGCCAACTGAGTGCGCTGGGCCGGCGCCGCCAGGTGGCTGTGAAGGTCAGAGGCTGGCACGCGCCGGACCGCACCTGCCGAGACGGGTGATGACAGGTCAGCACACGCCCAACACGCCAGGTCGAGGTCACGACACACCGACGGCGCCGTCACTATCAGGTCATGTGTGAGCGTCAGCAGCACCATCAGGTCACCGCACCGTCAGGTCACCGCACCGTTAGGTCACGGCACTGTCAGGTCACCGCACCGTCAGGCCACGGCACAGTCAGGTTACAGCACCGTCAGTCCACCGCACCGTTAGGTCACGGCACCGTCAGGCCACGGCACCATCAGGTCACCGCACCGTTAGGTCACGGCACTGTCAGGTCACCGCACCGTCAGGCCACGGCACAGTCAGGTTACAGCACCGTCAGTCCACCGCACCGTTAGGTCACGGCACCGTCAGGCCACGGCACCATCAGGTCACCGCACCGTTAGGTCACGGCACCGTCAGGCCACGGCACCATCAGGTCACCGCACCGTTAGGTCACGGCACCGTCAGGCCACGGCACCATCAGGTCACCGCACCGTTAGGTCACGGCACCGTCAGGCCACGGCACCATCAGGTCACCGCACCGTTAGGTCACGGCACAGTTAGGCCACGGCACCGTCAGGTCATGGCACCGTCAGGCCGCGACACCGTCAGGCCACGGCACTGTCAGGTCACCGTACCGTCAGGCCACGGCACAGTTAGGCCACGGCACCGTCAGGCCACGGCACAGTCAGGCCACGGCACCGTCAGGCCACGGCACCATCAGGCCACGGCACCGTCAGGCCACGGCACCGTCAGGTTACAGCACAGTCAGGTCGCGGCACTCAAATCATGTAATATCGAGGCGGAGATGTGACGGCATACGCTCCTTCATAACATAATGTTGCTGCTCCGTCTTGGACTGGGAGCACGCTGTGCTTGAAAGTAATAACAGCATTCGAGCCCGGTATTCTGCGATTCTTGCTGCTATGTAAACTGACATGCATCACGTGGAACTTTGCGCTTAACAGTGTTCCAGTGAAACTGTAAGCTGAGTCCTCATGACCTATGGCAGGTCATCAGGCAAACGGAAGCTGAGCAACGACAGAATATCATAGCAAGGTCCCTGATGGCTTCTTACTCGTCGCTGCAGGCACGCCATGGACCACGAAGCGCGAGGCGAAATCAGTCAGCCATTGACAAATGCTAGGTACTGGTGCGGTGTGATTGCGCCGTGCGGCCGAGAAGGGGAGTATCGCTGGGGCCAGCGGGACCTCAGGCAGTGGGCCAGCATGCAAGGCAGCATGCAGCTATGGTCTGGCAATGCATGCGCTCAATGCTACAGTATAGTGTTGTTCACTTCACGACGTATCAAATAAAAATGTCGGGTTGCTCAATGTCCCGAGTCAAAGTCTTGCGCGGCATGCGCAATCCATGAAGCATAACGTCCGGTGCCCACAGAATGCCTGAGAATGTCTGATCACTTCGCGCGAATTGCACTTGAGCATTAAGTTTCGTAATCTACATTTGAATGAAATGTCAGCCTGCATTTCGAACGCTCACGAGTCGCATGTCGGCTTTCCACGTTCTGAGAGAAGTATGCGAAAACGCAAGCCACCAGAAGATCCCTTTGCATTGGCTCATTCGAGAAGATCCCTTCCCAGTGGCCCATTCATCTGACCCGGCTGCGCACCGCCGAAACTGTGGGACGGAACTGGCGCCGGTGGCTCCGGCCGCTACACTTACCGTTGGGACTGCGCTCCTGCACGTAGATCTGCACCTCGGTCTTGTCCGGGCCCGTGGCGCGCACGCTATCCACACAGACAGAGAGCGAGGCGGCGCCACCGAGCAGGCCCGTCACCGCGGCCACGATCTGCTGCTGGCCGCTCCTGGGGGAGGGAGGGGGGGGGGGGGGGGCGTCACACGGAGAGGGAGGCGGACCCGTCACCGCGGCCACGATCTGCTGCTGGCCGCTCCTGGGGGAGGGGGGGGGGTCACACGGAGAGGGAGGCGGACCCCGTCACCGCGGCCACGATCTGCTGCTGGCCGCTCCTGGGGGAGAGCGTCACACGGAGAGGGAGGCGGACCAGTCACCGCGGCCACGATCTGCTGCTAGCCGCTCCTCGGAGTGGGTGAGAGCGTCGGACGGAGAGGGAGGCAGACACCGTGTGCACAGCCCGCTGTGAACCACCCGGATGCGGGGGAGCGGTCAGAGTTGAGGAAGACGCGTCAGCCTTCGCCAGGAGGGCGGGACCGGCATACGCAGACAGACCGACTGCGAGCACGCTTTTCCACGCTTCGACCCTAGTCCACGTGGCGTTGCAAGTGTCGATGCATCGAAGTTGCACATGAAGAATTGCGACACCACGAATAGTATCGACTCAAAGGCACAACACCGCAAATATCATGCGCATATTGCAGCTGTCTGGCGAGCGGCTAGCATTTCACGTAGTTATAACGCATGTGTACTACTAACAGTCACATCTGTACATGCAGTCACATCAACAGGCCACACAAATATCAACAGTCGGCGGAGGACGGACACAGGGAACAGTGTGTGGGCAACAGGCGGCAGTGATAATAAGGTCCGAATTTCAGTAAACAGAACACGCGCGGAGACGGCAGTAGTGGGCACGCAGCCAGCTGAGCGGGCCGGAACCACCACGTGAGTCACCAAATCCCGGCACTCCGATGGTGCATGCCCGTGCCGCTGGTGGTCAGTTCGGCTGATGTCACGCACGCCTGTGCGATCCCGCTGAGTGGTGACGCGCGCTCACCTGACGTCGGCCCTGATGACGTCACACCAGCTGACGTCCGTTACCGTTTGGGTGGTGACGCGCGCTCACCTGACGTCGGCCTCCTTCTTGTTGAGGCGCATCACCACCAGGCCGTTCTCGTTCTTGGCGGTCGGCAGACGCGCGTACCCGACCGCCTTCATCAGGCAGAACGGGTTGTCGGCGCCGAAGTCGACGGCTGGCCGGCCAACGGCATAAAATCCTGCCGGCGGCGCAGCGTCAGCGCTGGCGAGCCGGCGCCGGGAGACGACCGCGACCCGACCGTCACCCATAGCCGTGACACTTCGGGACGCGTCGGGAGGTCACGCGTGTCATCGCACCGAGAGCGTGCCACCTGGCGAGCGCTGTGGTGTCGAGTGGAGCCGCCTGACGGTGTGACAACGGGCTTTTGAAGCATGGCAAAATGAACACGGCCCAGTCAAACAAACGCATCCGAAAAAGCAGTCTTCTGGCCCACCCGCCCGCGCCCCCCCCCCCCCCCCCCCCACACACACACAAAGGAGACAACCAGCCGGCCAACCGCCTCCCGCCTATCACCTTTGCCGACGCCCCACTTGGCCTGCAGCTGGTTCCACTTGGTCAGAATTGCGTCCCGTTCGTCTCCATAGTACGACACGTTCAGTATGGCGCTGTAGAGGGCTTGCGTCTGCTGCTGCTCAGCCGCCTGTTGCTGTTGCTGCTGTTGTTGCTGCTGTTGCTGCTGCTGCGCTCCGAAGCCACCGAAGCCGCCGGATTGGCCGAGTCCCATAAAGCCTTTAACACAGGAGAACGCTGGCCGTTACAGCAATGTGCCAGCCGCGAACTTCCAAGCTCACAGACGTGGTTTAGATGTGGCACAATGATCAGGTGGCATCATGCTTCTCCTTTTGACAGCAGTGCATGCCGCTAAACACGCGCACTGCGGGACGTTCCTGCAGGGGAACTAAAAGGTACACAACACAGCTGGCTCTTAAATTCCAGGGCACAACTGTACAGTACGTACGTGCGTGCTGTACACGTACGTTTGGAAGCCACGAAACACACATGGGGATGCATAGAACTCACAATCCCACGAAATCCACCATCCCACAGACACATTCAAGCCTTCGTTCTCCACCATCAAGGCACATCAGACCACACACAGCAGAAATCGAAACTCTGCACTGTCTGTCCCGCAGGACGGTCCAATAGCCGGTGTACGCCGGAAGATATTACCAAACCTCCAGTGACGCGCTCCGCCAGTGGCTCACGAAATCCTGCGTCTCTCATACGACACCAACACACCTACGCAGGCCGCTGAGCGAAAAGACGATTAGTGGGCCTACGCAATACCCGCAATTTGTGGGCCTCCGCCACACCCGCAATTGGTGGGCCCCCGCAACACCCGCAATTGGTGGGCCTCCGCAACACCCGCAATTGGTGGGCCTCCGCAACACCCGCAACTGGTGGACCTCCACAACACCCGCAATTGGTGGGCCTCCGCAACACCCGCAATTGGTGGGCTTGCGCAACACCCGCAATTGGCGGGCCTCTGGAACACCCGCAATTAGTGGGCCTCCACAACACCCGCAATTAGTGGGCCTCCGCAACACCCTGCAATTGGCGGGCCTCTGGAACACCCGCAAATAGTGGGCCTCCGCAATACCCGCAATTAGTGGGTCTCCGCAACACCTGCAATTGGTGGGCTTCTGCAACACCCGCAATTAGTGGGCCTCCGCAACACCTGCAATTAGTGGGCTTCCGCAACACCCGCAATTGGTGGGCCTTTGGAACACCCGTTATTGGTGGGCCTCCACAACACCCGCAATTAGTGGGTCTTTGGAACACCCGTAATTGGTGGGCCTCCACAACACCCGCAATTAGTGGGCCTACGAACACAAGAAGGCGAAGCTTGGGACCATAGCCAGCCACGCGCCGTAACTCACGAGCACTACCAAAATATGCCACCGGCAAATCTACTCGGACATGACGGCCGCGGCAAACCTTAAAAGTGGCAAAGTTTCTAAGAAGTCCAAGGTCTGATTTCCTTGAACAAAACCTCTACTCGGTGGATTCTTAATAGACAAAACTGTTGTGGACCGCTCTTCCACACCACACCGATGCTACCGGCAAAAGTTTTGCGATCAAAACTTAAAAAACCAATGTTCCATGGCTGAGAAGCATTTAGTTAACTTCAACAGGCATGTTGCCAGCAGAGTCATGTCACATGGTGGATTGTCCACGGCACATTCGACATTTGGCGATAATACAGCACAGTAGTTCTGTCAGGAAAGGTAGCTCACATTATGAATATCAGTTCAGTTTTAGCGCAGAACGATTGAGCATCCCACTACGTCACCCAAGACTGAACGCATGTCACCAGGGGGAGAGTATCTCTCACTTGGACCGGTCGTCGTGGTGAATGGTTTGCCAAAGCTGAGTCCCGCAGTGGCGGCGGGTGCCGCGGCGCCGAAACTGAACCCTGCCGCCGCGGACGAGGCAGGCGTGCCGAAACTGAACCCTGTCGCCGCCGACGAGGCAGGCGCGCCGAAACTGAATCCCGGCGCAGCTGATGATGCAGGTGTACCGAAGCTGAAACCTGTGGAAGCTCCAGATGCCGGGGTGCCAAAGCTGAAACCAGTGGAGGCTGAAGATGCTGGCGCCCCAAAGCTGAAACCAGTGCCAACAGAAGATGCGGGTGCTCCAAAGCTGAGGGCAGTGCCAGCTGAAGATGCAGGTGCTCCGAAGCTGAAGCCCGTGGCAGCTGTTGATGCCGGTGTGCCAAAGCTGAGGCCGGCAGTTGGGACAGCTGCTGCTGGGGTGCCAAAGCCTCCAAATCCTGTACTGGCGGTTGGCTGGCCAAATGTGACACCTGATGGACAGGGGTGCACAAAAGCTTACACAGGTTACAAATGTAATGAAAAAATACAGAGCTCACACGACTTAACACAATGGGCCATTGTACATGGTCTGCATGCAATATCACTTATTGTATAAGTCATGACATGATTGCCTATACAAATCAAAATATAACCCTCCATAGTCCAGAAGTCAAATGTTACACATACAAGGTGCATAGATGATGCAACACCTTAAAGTACATTAACAAACTGGCTTTAACAGCTACTCAGCCAGGAGAATTTAGCTCCCATCATCTGTCATCTCACTTTTTGTTGTTGTAGTTGTGCCAAACCCTGCAACTGAAGGGGTTGAAGCTGAGCCAAACAGAGACCCTGTAACAGGTTGGATGGTCAACAAATATCCAGCAACAAATTGCATATCTTTACTGAAGCAATGCCTTCCCAGTAAATGTAAGAAAACCATAACAAACAAAAGATATAAAAATATGCAAACAGGGTTGGAGGGTTATAACAGCACTTCACCTGGCTGACTTGGCAAAACTAAAGCTCGCTGGATTTGGTCACGGCTCAAAGTGCATTTATGTACGTAAGTAGTTACTGACATAATATTAATACTTGCTATATATAAAACTATCATCTGATAAAGCTCTTACACAAAATGGGTGACATTCATTACCACATACAACTTTGAGGACTTGCTAATTCTATCATGCCAACTCTCAGTAAGTTCATTGTCACAAACAAGAGCTCACCAATTCACTTACCAGAGGGAGCTGATGAGGCTGCTCCAAAGCCTCCAAATCCACCAAAAGCCATGGTTGTGTTTCCTTACTTCAAAAGGGAGACCTGCAGACAATAGCATGGGCAGTCAGCAGAGATGTGACTTGGCAAAAACATTGGTTTTAAAGGTCTCTTCCCAAATATCACCAAAGCTTTTAACAGCAGGGCATCTCTCAATGGGCCTAATATGATGGGCACATTCACAACTCACAACACAGGATGGGCAACTCAGTCTGATACAGCATGGGCACATGAATACACAGCATATTCTATAGCCAAAAATATCCCCTAGTCTTGGTCATAGTCTGAATCACATTCAGCCCCACCCCCTCACAAGATCTCAACAAAAACTGATCCATTTCAATGCTTTGGTTGAAAAATTGCTAAAAAACCATCCATAACTGCTTAAAATTGTAGGGATATAAAAGCAAGTGGATCATTGTAACGGACATTGTGTTAATAACAATACTTTATAACGGGGCAAGGGACACTATGTGCATAAACGGCTACCGTGTCCATAACAATACAGTGTTAAGCCATGCTTAGTAAAGGGGCAAAATCTATGCACCCTAGATTCTGGTAAACACGTACGCGCATCCACACCGCCCGCCGTAAACGGTTTAAATGTAAATGACGGCAGCTATCAACGCTCACATCTAAAGTTATCTAACGAAAGACGCGGGTTGTAGACAAACTTAACGCAGAAAAGACAGCTTTGCCTGCTTACCTTGTGCTACACGCCACTATATTAAAATAATCCTGTAACTCCTCATTCCTGCAAGGGAACGCATTCTTTCTGGTGCATTCATTTCAGCTGCAAATATGCCAGAACGTGGTAAGACTTACATCGCAGCTCATCAGAACCACCATCTTCCTCATAAGCATTTCTTAAAGAAGACAATTTCTAATGTTTCTAGACGAAAATGAACACCGAAACGGAACTGCTTCGTTACTGCACTACGAGGCAGGGGCGAAGTTTCGCAAAACGAGTTGAGAGGTGGGGCTAAGACGTGAAAAATGAGACAACCTTGCTCAAAATGTCTCGACAGTTTCTTCGTCAGATTTGGCCCAGTTTCTTCTCAAAGTTCGGTTGCTGCAGTCCACCCAACTGAATACGCACTTCAGCGCCCCTGGTAAGAAATACGAAGCCCTCACCGCAGCCCGGAAGGGCTTCTAAAGCCTCACAAAACGGGCAACAGGCATAAAATATGATCCCGAGCAAAGGCATACTTTCGCAGAACGGGTTGGGGCGGGGAAGCAGTAAAAAAAAAATAAAGCAACACACCCAAAAGTCCAACAAGCGAGGCTCTGCGCGGATTTGGCTACTTTCCTCTAAAAGTTGGGGGGCTGAAGGAAATCCCGACCCTGAGGCTAAGTCTTCAAGGGTTCTCGAACGGCAGGGATCATTTGATGACGAAAAGAAAATCATGCTGGCCAAAAGGGACCCCTGTGACACAATCTGGCACACCCGGGCAACGGTCTGATGTTGCAATTATAATCTAACGTACGACTGTAAAAGCAACTGCTATTGTTGCAAGTTAATAGTGTGTAAATCAGCTCGACCTACCTGTTTCTGGAACTTACTCAGCGCCGTTCAGTAAAAAAGAGAAATCTCGATGGACACAGATCGCCGACATACTCAGTAGCAGGAAAAACGACGGCGGTGCAAAGGGTCGAAAACCAGATTCTCTTTTTGCTTTGATTTGCAGGAAAGGGCGCGACGTTTGGAGTTCGGCTCGCCAAGATCTGACTGAACGCGAACTCCCCTGCTGTCAGCATCTAGCACTTTGTTGTCCGCGAAATTAGCGATTTATTAATCCAGCCTAGACTTTTGGTCGCCGCATCTGTCGTGCATCAACTTACCAAAAACCACAAATATTTTAAAATCATGTGACGTCAGTATACATTGCTTCAAAAGCTGCTAGTAGGGGCAACGGAAATTCCGTCAAGCCAGGGGGAAACACCGTCAGCAATTTCTTTTCAGACATTGCTGGGCCCAGCCCCACACCTTTCCAGTTACCGCGCTCCTGACCGTTAACGCTAACCAGCATCAGCTCGGGTCAGATTCGGCATTCCCCAGCGAGCCCGGTTGGTCCGCATCTAGCGCGATCCCAGTAACTGTCGGCAGACTTTGTGGCAAATGTCCTCTAAATTTAAGTGAGCTGCCACTGCCAAGTACAAACGACATATTTCAGAGAAGGCAATTCAGAATTGCGAAAATGCGTTCATTTCATCCCAGAGACGTACGTCGGTGAGATTCGTCACGTGACTGAACACCACTCTTTGAACGGCAACACAATTACAGTACATCGCACACCACATCAGTTTTGTTGGCACACATCGCAGGACAGTGGTCGTAAACGTAAAGACGTGGCCATCAATTTTCCGTTTCAGACCAGAGGATTCCTTTATGGAGGACGCAATACCAACAAACGTTCCCATCACCAATAAATACGGCCTAAGCACTATGACCGGGCTCACGCGTGCGCTAATCAACGCGTCATCTGAATTTATTCGGACTGGATGACAGCATAGGAACCTACATAGTGCCGACGCGACGCCCCCGTTTATGCATATTACCTGCTCAGCCAATGATCTACCTTACAGCGCTGGGCGATCTGAGCCCGAAACAGTTATCTGGTACGGCATTGGACGACTTACACCCGGTCAAGGCGACACTAATGCATCACAGTCCTAGACCTCTACTAATCGCAATCCAAATCCAATCCGTCCAAAGCAGCCTGTCAGAGATCACAAAGTTGGCAGAGACCGCCAGAAGGCGATGGTTCCAGTCTCCAGCAGCCCGAGGTCGAAACGAATGCGACATGAGTCACTCCTGATGCCGAGGGGCGGGTGCCCGCACCCCAGTACGCATGTAGAAAACCACTGGAACATACCATTCACGTTTAGACAGTGTCGCGCGACACGAATAACTCCACCAGTCAGCCCATGTCACGAGCCCGCGCGGCCCGTCGTCATGGAGGGAGCTGTTTCCACCGGCGCTCGCGCTCCTCAGAACGTATAGTGCGGGAAGGCCAGCAGGAAGGGCGCGTGAGCCAGCTCCTGCGTGCTGGGACAAGCGGCCGGAGCGTAGTCCGCGACGGGGGCCGGCTCTGGCCCCGGCTCTGGCTCGGCCACCGGGTCCGGCTCCGGCTCCGGCTCGGCCGCTTCATGCACGCGCTGGACGTGCGCCTTGAGCGTCTGTTGGCGCGTGAAGCCGCGCCGGCACAGGTGGCACTGGAAGGAGCGCGGCTTGTTGTTCATCACGCGCGCCGGGCTGGCCAGCACGCGGTCGTGCGCCTTCTTCATGTGCGCACGCAGCACGTTTGGCCGCCGGAAGGGTTTCATGCACATCTCGCACTGATGGCGCGCCGCGTCGCGCACCAGCGGCTTGTGGCGCTGCGCGTGCGCCTGGTACTTAGCCTGGTCGGCGAAAAACTTGAGACAGGTGGGACACTGCACTTTGGCAGGGTCAGCGTGCTGGCGCTCGTGCTGGCGTAGCAGCTCGCGTCGAGGCAGCACCTTAGGGCACAGCTGACACGCCTGGCCGGGCCCAGACGCGTGCTTTTCCATGTGCGCGTCCAGCTTGTCCTTGCGGCGGAAGCGGCGAGCACAGATGGCGCAGGCAAACGACTTCTCGTCGGCGTGCACCAGCATGTGCCGCTGCAACTTCTCCTTGATGGAGAACTGCAGACCGCACTTCTCGCAGATCATGGGCTTCTCGCCAGTATGCTGCAGCTTGTGCGTCTCCAGGTGGTCCAGCCGGTTGAAGCCGCGCTCGCACACATCGCACGTGAACCGCTTCTCCTGCGCGTGCACTCGCTTGTGCATGGTGAAGTTGGAGTGCAAACTGAAGCGCATGCCACAGATGTCGCACTGAAACGGCTGGTCGCCCGAGTGCACACGCTGGTGCTGCACCAGGTACTCGCGCCGGTTGAAGCCCTTCTGACATGTCTGGCACACGTACGGTCGTACGGCGGCGTGCGTCAGCTGGTGGCGGCGCAGCCGGTCCAGCCGAGGGAAGCTCTTGTCGCACTGCTCGCACGGATACCGCACGCCCGCGTGGCTCAGCAGGTGCTTGTTCAACACGCGCCGCGTGCTGAACGCCTTCTGACAGACGTCGCAGGCGTACGGCAGAGGGTCGTCCACCGTCTCGGCCGACTCCACGTCTGCGGTCCGAGTCGACGATGACGACGTCGTAGTCGGTGGCGGCTGCGGCATCGGCGGCGGCGGCAGCGGCGGGGGCGGCTCCGGAGGCGCCGCAACCGACTCCGGAGCTATCACCTGCGGCGGCGGCGGCGGCGGCGGCGGGGGCGGCGGGGCGGGCAGCGTCACGGCTCCCACCTCCAGCACCACGCCGTCGCCTGACAGCACAAAGCGGCCCTGCACGCTGTGCTCGTGCGCGCGGAACAGGTCCACCTGCCCGTCGCAGAGCTTGCAAACGCTGTGCTCTGGCTGGCCGGCGTCGTCGGCCAGTCGGAAGCGCAGCACCAGCTTGTCGCCGTCCGAGTTGACGCTGCCGTAGAGGACGCGCGCGCCGCGGCCGGCCGCCGCCAGCTCGGCCGGCGCGAACGCCAGGTCGAGCGCGTCGCGACCGGCGGCCGACACCTCCAGCTCGGCGGGCGCCGCGAACGGTCCGTCCAGCAGCAGGTGCGCGTCCAGCAGAGGATCAGGCCGCGCGCCCAGCTGGTCAGGCTCGTGGCGCGCCAGCGGCGGCAGCAGCTCGTCCACGCCCGGCCACAGGTCGCGGTACGGCAGCGGCTCGTAGTGCAGCTCCTGGCCGGCGTCGCCCATCGCTGCGACCGTCGGCCGCCTCCCAGTCTTGATGCTACAAATCCGTTGCTCAGCACTGCTTGCGTCAGGCCGTCAGCGCCGTTCGGCCCAGGCCCTCAGCACTGCTTGCGTCCGGCCGCCAGCGCCGCTCAGGTCAGGCCCTCAGCACCGTGGCACTCGGCAGCCAGCTGTCGGCTACTAGGCCCAGCATGCTGATGTTCAGCCCAAGTGCAGAGCTTTGTAATTGCAGAAATTACACTCTGCAGCCTTGCAACACTGGACTTCTATCTTATTCTTGTGGTGTTTGCACCAATTCTGGCACCACTTTCACCATACACAATCCTCAGCTCAGGACACTAAATATCAGCAATGTCATGTCCTCCTAGAGTATGGCAAAACTTGGTCTTCATACAGTGGTGCTTTTCCTCTTTCAACAGACAGCTGAGCTTTACACAATGACCCTGAGCTCTCGATCAGCAATGACTGGAGGTATTTTGGCTCTGGTCAGCAATGCTTTGACCACAACCAGATGTCAACCCAAGTTCATTGCCACCTGGAATACCATGTTTGTAAATGTCAGCAAAATATACTAGCACATAATGTGCTACATTTAACTGTACCATCATTAAGTGGATGTCATGGAAAATGCATCATTGCCACAAATGACCACATTTTACACATGCAAGCATGAAAAACAGAGTAGAACAGTGCTTATGTTGCTCGCTCTGAACTGCATGATTTTTGTTGAGTATAAAAAATCTGCTATAGACAGTAAGACCTAGAACCATTGTAAGAATTTGATCATGTTTATTCTGTGGCAGACATATAATCTCAACATCCCATAACACTGATCATATACTCAACCAAATTGTATACCTTGCACCTTATACCTTGCATTATTCATGTTGTTATAGACCACTTGGGCCTGTGGTGTATAAGTTCATCATGACACAATTGCATTATCAAAACTGCATGCCATACAGAATGCATGATTTTGTGAATTTCTTACAAACAAAAATGCCAGTGCTAGATGACAAGGAAATCACTGGATACATAAAAAGCAACAAAATAGCAAGTGCCAACACCTTAATACATTATCCTGTGCCTGATGTATTCTATTAAAATTGCTATCCAACATTTAATCTGGTGTTCAAAATATCCAACTGCCAACATGCCAGGCAAACTGGATGCTGGTGAAATGAAAACAAGCATCATGCAATGCAATTATCAGAAGGCAATATGACATAGTTCCTGCAATGTTGATACTATCGGCCCCAAGTACCGGAGGTGACGAGAGGACACCAAGGGAAGCTCAGAAAACCTCGAGCTAGGACTCTCATCTGTCGTAACTCATTCAGCATGCAGGTTGTCAACAACTGGAATGCTCTTTCACACCCCGTCCTGTCGTCGACCTCATTTGAACAGTTCAAGTCTAGGCTTGTCATGTACAACGTCCCACACTGAATCTTCCCGTAATTTGAGACTGTTTGGTTACCGGACCGGGAACCTGACGAGACCGGGACCTACAGGCCTAGTGGCCTTTTACAATTCTCGATCACCATAAGGTAAGGTAAGCATTGAGAGAAAAAGGTCATGTCACACTCCTAACCATGAAAAAGCACTGCTAAAAACATATAATACGTATGCTCGCATGTCCACCGCAAGTACTGGTCGATATCTTTGTTTAACCAGGCTTAAGGCTCGTCTTACTTTTAACAACGTCACTGACATACTAGTTCAGAGATTCCGCCGCTGGCGACGGTGTAGGTAATGTATACCCCGACCCTGGGGACAGTAACAACCCACCGTCTGTCTCACACACCCAGCAAAAGAAGCTGCGAATACACTCGCGCAGAATCACCGCCGCCCCACTCCATGCAACCCCAACGGTGCAATGGCCTGGTGATACCAACGCCGGTGATACAATATAGAATTGTGTCCATTTCGACAAGGACGCATGAAAAAAGTCCACGGTTTTCAGTAGAATAGTCGCTGCTAGATGTACGTCATTTGACTTAAATAGTGAGTAACAGGTAGGGGCCAGTACTTAAGATGCATGTCAAGTACATGCACACAACTTTCGAGTCCAGGAATTTTGCGTGAGGTGATCAAAGCAGAGGTAATTAGAGGCTGTAGTACCGTTGCTTCTACTGCAGTAAAATGCGAGTAATACCATTATTCTCAAATCCGTCCCACTTAACTATGCTTCCTCTGTCAATTTGTACAGCACTCTCATTCATCTCAGTGACATCGGTCACAGATATAGCTGCATCGAGGTGGTATCTAGCACTTCTGATTGGTGATCTGATCATAGGCTTATATTTGCTTTAAAGGTGACTTGAATGTGGCATTAATACAACATATGACGGTGTGTTGCGTTGAGGCTACGTTTGCACTCGCCACTTCCGCGAAGTACAATGTCGGTGCCATTGTATCCCGGGGGGACTTCGAATGAGGTCATCAAAATGGATAGAACGTTTGAGGCTTGCGTGTTTGGTGTCAATGATTCTACCTTAATCTACCTGGTACACTGGCCTTGGTGCAAGAGATAGCACGAACCAGCCTTGACGAACGTGGCGCAGATCCACGCGTTATGCCATGTGACGGCCGTATCGTGTAAACCGC
Organism: Pollicipes pollicipes; assembly: GCF_011947565.3. Taxonomy (NCBI): domain Eukaryota; kingdom Metazoa; phylum Arthropoda; class Thecostraca; order Pollicipedomorpha; family Pollicipedidae; genus Pollicipes; species Pollicipes pollicipes. The sequence continues at coordinate 4,644,200 of NW_023596297.1, forward strand.
GGACCGTAACCGCGCGGCGTGCCACTTGCGACTGGAGCGGTGACGCGCGTGGGCCGTATCGCAGGTGGGCTGGAGAACCGGCATTTTATGAGATCTGTTGGTACCGGTGTGGGCTATTTTCAGGAGGGCAGGGATTCCGTATAGCACCGTCTTTGTTCTGAGGGCCGCTGCGAAAGGGGATCGGAGAGGGCGTCTCTGAAATAACTTCTAAAAGGTTTTGAGCATGGTTTTGAAATGTTACGTATCCCAGTCAACAAATTTGTGCACATGGTGTCAAAATCTGAAGGTTCTGACCTCGATTGTGCATTGCCGCCGTCCATTTTTAGGTTATCTAGGGTTTTAGGTTTCAGGTTTTTAGGTTATAAGGTTATGCTGGTGACATCATCCAAAAGTTTGCTTTGCTCCCTTTCTTCATATTGATGTTATTCTAGAGCGGATTGGTATTGCACTGGTTTCTTTTGTCAAGCAGGTTAGACCACTTCACACAAGGATGATTTAAAACTGCTCTTTTTTGTTTGGCCCTGGCTTGCATAGTTTTAAAGATCATAATTGGTTTAAGGTGAAAAACTTCTTAGTGCCCAGACTTTAAAAACTACCCATGATAAAACTGTCAGTAAAGTAGCAACATGATGTATGAGATAATGGTGACACCAGCAGATGTACATGTCTGAAATAGGAGGTAACCCATTAGGATACAATTTTTAGAATTTTTGGGTGCATTCTAGATGTAAATCCCAGTGCCCACAGCTGTGTGCCAGTTGGCACCAATTTCAGCACAATGGCTTGTTGAGAGGAGTTTTCAAAAACATATTTTGCAAAATGCATGATAAATTCAGGTCAGCCGGGCCTAGTCCAAGTTTTGCATAGACAAGAATGAGGCCCAGTGCAGATGTGATATACCTAGGCATCACAGTGTTTTTTTTTCTGCTGGGCATTTGGCAAGGGTCAAGTACCATTTTTGCAGCACCTAGATCCTGTTTTAAACAATTTTTGATGGGTGCAGATGACTGTTCTCAGGGAAAAGTAATTAGATGATCATCATTACCTACTCCGCTGAGCTTGGAAAAGGTTGTTAGTGAATATTTTTGCTGCTAACCTGGCTTAAATAGTCATTGATATGGATGTTAATTTGTGATGGACTTTATAGACTTCATTGGACTCCAATAGCTAGTTTCATAAACCTCATTAGACTTCAAAAGATAGTTTCATAGACTGCAATTGATAGTTCCATATAGTTTATTAGATATACATTTATTTGCAAATACATCAGCAGATTTAAATTCCAGGTCATGCCAGGCTTTTTTAAATGTGCAGAGTAGTGTGTATGATGAATCACAGTGTGCTAATACCATCACTGGAAATAAAGGGTCTGATCATGCCCATGCCAAGATGGAATGGTGCATGGAGTGACCTCAAACTCATTGAAAAGTAAATGTTAACACTTACTTTTCAATGAGTAAATTCCTTTGCTTGTTTGCTAGACATATTTAGCTACATAGAGACAACTGTTATGTGTCTGGCATCGTTTGACCTTGCCAGAGAAGTCAGACATAATTGATAACAAGTGGTCTTTTAAAAGTAGATCACACAACTTGTGTTTCAAGGTATTGTAATAGTCATTGCATTTGATATACAGTTGTACAGTTTCAACGGATCTTCCTCAATTTGTTCCTTCATGTTCATGCCCCTCTTTGTACTTAAATGAATGAGCTGAAATCAATAAAACTCCCCGGTGTTAGCCATGACTGTTAAAAGCACTTAGGTAGTGCAAAGTCAGGTGATTGACTGGGCTTGGGGGAGGGGGCTAGCCTTCCCCACACCTTCATAATGTTTCATTTCAGTTTTCAGAATGGCAGATTTCCTGATCAGTGGTGGTGCAGGGTATGTTCCTGATGATGGACTCACTGGGGCACAACTGTTCGGCAATGGTGATGGCCTCACCTATAAGTAAGTAACATATACACAATAAGTGATGTAGGTAATATAAATGTTTGTGCTGCTGCTGCATTTTACATTCATGCAGAAATTGTATGATAGATGCTGCATGCACATATATGCTGCATTAATGTTCCATCAATGTCCATTAGATTCTTATAGGGGCAAGGGAAATGCTTCCAAAATTCCAGCATTAGTTGAAATACTAGGCATATTTGGGAGTCATTTTTGCAACCTGAGGTATCAGGAACAGGTTTAGTGTATTGTGCAGGCTGATTCCAATGAATGCCCATGGTCCTAGAGGTAAGGAGTATATCCACTCTGCCCTGGCAAGAGGTGTGGTAGTGACTGCTTGGCACCTATGCAGTGCTCTAATGGGACGGTCTTCGAATTTGGCTCCGCCGGCGCTATATCTCTGTTAGAAAGCTGGCCCATTTTGACGTATTAACCATTTGACTCATTCAATTTGAAGCTTAGCTTTGGTAAATGCTTGACAGTGTTCGTTTTATGACATCCTACTGATGGCACACATACATGTTTCAGTGACTTTATACTGCTGCCAGGCTTCATCGACTTCCAGGCTGATGAGGTGGTAAGTATTGCTGATCTGGTACCAGATTGTCATCTCCTACTAACACAAACACTTTGGAAGTTATCAGTCCTAATGATGGCCTTCCCCAAGCTACACAAACGCTGTTTGGAAGTTACCGGCACGCACCATAGTCTTCTCCAAGCTACACACACGCTGTTTGGAAGTTACCGGCACGCATTATGGCCTTCTCCAAGCCGCAAAGCCACTGTTGCTATGGCCTTCGTCAGGCTACATAAACGCTTTTTGGAAGTTTCTGGTACGCACTTTGACCGTTTTGAAGCCACACCAACGATGTTCGCAAGTTACTAATCCATATTGTTGTCATGTCTGAGTTACATAAACACTGTTTGGAAGTTACCGGTCCGCGCTGTGATTAGTCAGTCGGATCCACATCACGTTTCGGAAGGGATCATTCCAACTTACGGGAAGCCTTATGCATCTGGCGACAACTTACGAATAGTGACCTGCTGATAGTGACATGATCACTCTTACTTTACCCGTGAGCGAGCGAGCTCATGTCTGCTGCGAATCGACTTGTTCTTCGGCGTTTACTTAAAGGCTACTGGCGATGTGCAGCCCTACAACCATACGTAATTTGGTAGATTGTAAGCGGCCGGCAAGTCCGGAGCGGGCCGGTGTCAAATGACGCCCGCTCTCTTTGGTCATCGTCGTTGTAGCCTTTCTGCACTGTGAGCTTCCTCAGCTGCCAGGTGCCGAGACGCGTGCGGGCGCTGGCGGCGTGCTGCGTTGTCACGGGTGCTCGGGTGGTCGATGCCGCCCGGGCGAAGGCCAGAGGCTAAGTCGCCTGAGCCGGGTCGGAGCGCGGGATTGCGGGCGCGGCTCTGATTGGTAACATGCCTGCGTGTTCGCGGTCAATCACGGCTACGGATGAATCGATAAGCAGTATTGGTGCCCGCATGTGCCTTCAACCGACTGTCTGGTCCGTCCAGCCGGCCGGATGAACCCGGTTGTCAGGCCCAGGTCTGTCTAGGCCACCCAGAAACAGCCAGTTCACTCATTTCTGGCTTATTGGGTGAGGAAGGACTTGTTCATGATGTGGCCTCGGCCCATACTGACCACCTCCGGAACTAAGAACCTGTTACTTGATGTGGAATATGCGTTTTGTTTCCCGTAACGTCACCATCTTGTGGTTTACGTCCGTGGTCGCGCATAGGGTGAAGCGTTCTTACGTATCAGCGTCGGATGCATTAAGAGCGGTGCTGCTGGTGTTTCGGTAGGCGACATTGCGACATTTATGATCGCCAGATTGCAGGAATTTTTGTTCGGTCTTGGATGCGCTCGTAGGTCTGAAGGCCTTGCTATCAGATAATCTACAAGGCCGGCGGTGAACGGGACCGTGTTACCGTAAGTTTAAAAACCCCCTGGTGCTAGACAGTCAGCACAGTCGGAAGCTCGAAGAGTTGGAATGTTAAGCCGCCGTATCGGACAGTCCGCTGGCGCCACGTGCCGCCTCCCGCCGGCCGCGTGTTGTGTCCTGTCGACACCCGCCGGCCGCGTGTTGTGTCCTGTCGATACCCGCCGGCCGCGTGTTGTGGCGTGTTGTGTCCTGTCGATACCCGCCGGCCACGTGTTGTGTCCTGTCGACACCCGCCGGCCGCGTGTTGTGTCCTGTCGATACCCGCCGGCCGCGTGTTGTGTCCTGTCGATACCCGCCGGCCGCGTGTTGTGGCGTGTTGTGTCCTGTCGATACCCGCCGGCCACGTGTTGTGTCCTGTCGACACCCGCCGGCCGCGTGTTGTGTCCTGTCGATACCCGCCGGCCGCGTGTTGTGTCCTGTCGATACCCGCCGGCCGCGTGTTGTGTCCTGTCGATACCCGCCGGCCGCGTGTTGTGTCCTGTCGATACCCGCCGGCCGCGTGTTGTGTCCTGTCGATACCCGCCGGCCGTGTGTTGTGTCCTGTCGATACCCGCCGGCCGCGTGTTGTGTCCTGTCGACACCCGCCGGCCACGTGTTGTGTCCTGTCGATACCCGCCGGCCACGTGTTGTGTCCTGTCGATACCCGCCGGCCACGTGTTGTGTCCTGTCGACACCCGCCGGCCGCGTGTTGTGTCCTGTCGATACCCGCCGGCCGCGTGTTGTGTCCTGTCGATACCCGCCGGCCGCGTGTTGTGTCCTGTCGATACCCGCCGGCCGCGTGTTGTGTCCTGTCGATACCCGCCGGCCGCGTGTTGTGTCCTATCGATACCCGCCGGCCGCGTGTTGTGTCCTGTCGATACCCGCCGGCCACGTGTTGTGTCCTGTCGATACCCGCCGGCCGCGTGTATCGCCCCTGTCGACACCCGCCGACCACGTGTATCGCCCTTTCGACACCCGCCGGCCACGTGTTACTTGCCAGCGGACACCGACGGACGCGGGCCTGCTGCCAGCGCGTCGCATTTCGTTCGGGAATCTGTCAGAGTGGACTGTTGGCGCTCCGCCGCTGGGCCGGCAGCCTGACGTGTTCGGCTTCCTGGCAGGAGCACCTTCGTAGCCGCCGCGTCGGTGCTAGTGTTTAACACTGCGGCTCCGGTGGGGTGTGGGGGAGGACTGCGACTTATTTCGTGGCCATTCTTTCGCCGAGGGCGTGATTGTTGGAACGGTTCGGGCAGGACTGATGGGAGCCCCAAGAGCGGTCGGTGCCTCCGAACGTTCGCGCGCGATTACCGTCAGCAGCCTATTTAAAGCCGAAGTCGGCGCCGAGCGGTGGACGTAAATAACTTCGCCGTCCTGTCCTTGAGCTTGTCTTTATGCCGGACTTCCCCGTGCTGCAAGGGCATCTCGCTTGCCAGCTCACAGCTCCTTTGTATGTCGCGTAACAAGGGTTTGAACCAGGTCACTTCCCTCTCCCCCCCCCCCCCCCCCGTGTGAACAACGATCCTCACGTCATCCCAGCGTCGCACCTTCCAGCGTGGCGGCACGCGCCGTGTGTCTCGTGGTGGCGGTGAGCCCCGCCGTGAGCGCCGCTGACGAGACGGCTCGGCCGACCTGGTGCGTCGCGCCAGACCCTGCGCACTTGGCCCCGGCCCCCGCCCTGGACGCGCCGTGCCGGGCCGGTCGCCGCGCGGCGAGACCGTCAGGCGATGCCGCCGGGCGCTGGCCGTTAGCCGGTGACGCTGGGACGGGGATATCGGCTCCCGGAGTCCGGCGCGGGTGGCAACCGCGTGGAGTACGGAGGGTGGGGACGCGGACGGACGCCTGGCTAGCTGCAGGCGAGCTGAACACTGACGTCGGGATGTCGAGGGTGCGGTGCTGTCCGGGGGTGCAGCGATGCGCCTCGCACTCACGTCCGTGAGTGCGAGGCGGTCCAGAGCGCAGCAAGACGCGGGTGTGAAGCCGCCTGCGGTCACCGGAACAGAAGCTGCCGGCCGGTGGGGAATCTCCGATGACGGCGCAGTCTAGCCCCTGGCGACGCGACCCCGCCCGCCGGCTACGTGTCGAGTGACGGCGGGCGCGCTGCTGCCAACTGGGACAGCTGCGCCCCCGCCGACTGGCCGGCGACCAGGTCTGGGTCACAGTTTGGCCGAGTGCGGCGTGGCCCGGCGCCCGGCCGCGATCCGGCGGCGGCGCGCTGCCAGACACCCGCGGGCGATGTCGCAATCGCGCGATTTTCAGCCACGTGGGTTGGTGGCTGGAGTTGTGCGCGGTTCGTTTGTGGCTCGCACTGGGGGTAGCTGAACTGTTAGTGAAATTCCGATAGGTTCATTGATTATTTACGGAGCGCAACTGTTCGGGTTCTTTATTTGGTTCTCTAAATCGAGGCCGCGTTGGTTTGGCTTACGGATGTCTGGTTGGTCTTGAATATCTTAAATAGTGAATGGGAAAAACTCTGTCGTGTGACCTTTAAAAAGCTCAAGAACCGTCTTTGGTACACCCCGAGTTCTCATGTTCTGAATCAGCGTAGCGAGGGGAAGGTTTCTGTCACACTTTGGTGCGGGTCGCACCACAGTGCCTGGTGCGGCGCGCGGAAATCTGTCCCATTTGGGTTGCATTAGTTGACGTGATTGGCAGCGAAGGACATCGGCTCTACATCTTCCTTTGGATGTGGCATATATGCCCGATTTTGTGGCGTTCAAAGTAAAAGCAATCAGACGATCGAGTGCCACCAGTGATATTGTGGAGAGGTGCGAATCGGTTTTTGAATCGGTGTCGGTGAATCGGTGATTTTTTTGAATCGGTGAAATTTTCTGCAAAATAACCCATTTCCAGGCCAAAACGGTCTGCTCCTTGCCTTTACACCTGATCGCAGCAGCAAACAATATTGACTGCCAGATGCTAATTGGTTGTGAATTTACCTGTTGCGAGGATACGAGTACAGTGAAGACCAGAAAATAGCGACCAGTGAAACCCACAACGTAAATTGAGAGGTGGTCTCAACAACGTATTCGGTTGAATGTTGATTCGTGGGCATTTAGTAACCACTTAATAACGCGTTTTGACAACAAGGCTTTGCCCAAACTGTCTGGAATGCGTACGGGGCTGGCAAGAGCGTCACGTGGCTCGAGGGCAGCGCTGTTGATAACGTGTCCAATGAGTGGAGCAGGCGGTGCATCATCAGCCACGAGGACACGGTCGGCAGGATGGATAACCTCTGCTCGCACTGTCAAGCCAAGGCATGTCCATTTACTGTCAAGCCGAGGCATGTCCTCTTACTGTCAAGCCAAGGCATGTCCTCTTACTGTCAAGCCAAGGCATGTCCTCTTACTGTCAAGCCGAGGCATGTCCATTTACTGTCAAGCCGAGGCATGTCCTTGCACTGTCAAGCCAAGGCATGTCCATTTACTGTCAAGCCGAGGCATGTCCTTGCACTGTCAAGCCAAGGCATGTCCATTTACTGTCAAGCCGAGGCATGTCCTTGCACTGTCAAGCCGAGGCATGTCCTCTTACTGTCAAGCCGAGGCATGTCCTTGCACTGTCAAGCCGAGGCATGTCCTCTTACTGTCAAGCCAAGGCATGTCCCCTTACTGTCAAGCCAAGGCATGTCCTCTTACTGTCAAGCCAAGGCATGTCCTCTTACTGTCAAGCCGAGGCATGTCCTTGCACTGTCAAGCCGAGGCATGTCCTTGCACTGTCAAGCCGAGGCATGTCCTTGCACTGTCAAGCCGAGGCATGTCCTTGCACTGTCAAGCCAAGGAATGACCAGATGGAACCCGCTGCAATAGTGGCAGTAGGATGCGGCAAACTCTGGGACGGCCATCAGAGGTTCTGAGCAAGGCGCGGCCTGGCTCGTCGCTCGTTTTCTAAGCTGCCGAAATATATCCACCTGTTCGGTTCCAGGTCGGTAGGAAAGCTTTGATCTCACAATAACGACCTCACAATAACAGGTCATGTCGTAAATGAGACAGCTCTCGCCTGTATGATTCTCACACTGAGGAAAAGGGAAATTATGTGAGCACTAGCGTATTTCTCGCTTCCTTCTGTTTTTTTTTTTTTATTAGCTGGTTTGTTGGGTCCGGACCAATGGGTGGTCTGTCAGGTCATAGGATTACTATCGTTGCTGAAATATCAATCGTAGTGCGCGATATATAGTCTTACCGGTAGCTACCATGCTGAACAATATAGGGTGACGGAGAAAGGACCGATACATTGATACGACCGATGCATACAACTTCGTCCACGTTGTCTAACAGCGTTTCTTTCATTTTGTGATAGTTTGTGAAGTCAGAAGTCAACCCAGCTCATTGGGGTTACGCATGCTTTGTACCATTATGCATTGTAGATGTTCGTGCTAGGCTATCAGATATCAATTGCTTGCCACTTCTTCACTCAGGAATAATTTGATATACACATTTGACATCAGACGGGTCAAACTTACGTATGAGGCAATTCGTCCCATCTTTGCAATATTTGGTAATAATGAGAAAGTCTGAACCAGTGTGAAAAATCATCAAAATTGTGCACAGGATAAAAACTATGTGAAGAACATATGTCAGGTCAAACAAGGTCATACAATTTTACAATATATTTAACAACATTCAGAGTGCATATGTTAAGTAATTAAACAGTCGGGAACAAGCGTACCAAGCTAAATCACATATGTTACAACTGTTATCATGGGTTTCGACAAGGCAGCTTAGATTACTGCATGCAGTATCCGATAGTTTAAAGGTCATTACCCTGCTTGACCTCTGGAAGGTCAGTGTCTCTTGCATGCAAGTGCTCACAAGTCGTGAGTTAAAAATTGATCAGATACCGCACACTGTACCAATCATAGTCCAAATCATGCCGTAGGTGCCTACTTGTTTTACATCTATCTGACCCAGGGTGACCTCGACCCAATAATTTCATACGATTGATTGTACTATGCTCGTATAATATTGAATGATGGACCTAAACCCATTCTTGCAAGTGCAGTTGCCATCAGTCCCATCTAAGAGAACAACCGGACATATTTATCTCACCTTGAACTCTGATAGCTTGACCTCGGGTAACTTGGCCCCTTATCTTCAGGCACAATAACGCCTTACATGTCTGGCGTGGCGTCAATCTAGATGGCTTTGTAGATCAAGCCAAGTGGAATGGACCGAATGTCCGTAAGTGAATGCATTGTCGTTCTGGCGTAGAACCCGGCTGATGACCTTCACGAGGGTCATAGGTCACGACCTGTTTAAAGAAAACCCTAAAATGGACGGGTCGAGTAAAAAAAATCTCACAAAATGGGGCTCGAAAAATTGAACCTAAATTAACATACATGCATTTCACATTTGCATACATTTAACGGTCAAACAGTTACGCAGTCCAAACGTCAGAGGTCTTTTGTCAGGTCGCCTCCCTCTCCCCCCCCCCCCCCCCATCGTCGGCGTGTGTTACGGTCTGCCTCAGAGCATCGGAGGCGCCTGATCACAAATTTATTATCCGGACTGATCGAGGCCAACCGGAGAGTGTAGTGTGCATTCAGATTGAGCGGCAATTCGTTAGAGCGCGCCTACTGTTAAATGCAAGTACAGCTACGAGTACTCGCAACACTTTTGGGATCAGCGTGCACTATGAAACTAAAGAAAGCACTCAGTCACTGACTAGATTACTCTACCGCCGGGTGATCACTGGGAACTCCAGTGAGTAAGTAATGAGATGATGAAGCAACAAAAGATTAATCCGCCGATTCTAGTCTGTTATGTTATCCTTGCGTGACTGAAGCACTCGGATTGCCCGTTGCCCTCCGCGTGCCCGGCTCCCGTCCGTCCGTAGTCCTGTCTTGGCTGGCTCGCACCCTGCTCCTGTCTGTTCGCCGACCTGTTGGTCCTGCCTGCACCGGCTCCCATCCTTGTGCAGTCTTGTCTGGCCGGCTCGCACTCGGCTCCCGTCCGTCTCACACCAGGCTCCCTTTAGTTTGCTGCCCAGCTCGTATCCGGTTCCCGTCCGTCTGCAGCCCTGCCTACCCGGCTCCCACCCGGCTCCCGAGTTTGCTGTCCAGTTGATCCGGCTCCCGTTTTTCTGCAGCCCTGCCTGCCCGGCTCCACCCGGCTCCCGAGTTTACTGTCCAG
>NW_023596297.1:4654308-4734073 GCF_011947565.3 Pollicipes pollicipes
AGCCCGCCTGCACCACCTGCAGGCTACCGAGTCCCTAGTCCTTAAAACGAGGGCCTATGGACGGGAATGGGCAGATATTTTTGATAATCGGCTGGTGTCGGAACAGATCCAAACAAATAGCTCATAATTATTGCTAATGGCAGTCATTTTCATTGGGATTTTACGATACACTTAACTCCTAAGGCTCTACGGCGGCGCCTGCCTCTCACGCTGGCAGGATCACCGCGGGGAATGGAACCGCGCGCAGCTGGGTTTCCAGACGTGCACTGGTTAACGCAGACCCGTGAACAGCTACCACATCGACACCTGTTATTCTAGCTGCGGTGAATGTTAGGACATAGGCTTAGGCTATCGTCCATCCTGTTATAATTACCGCCTGAAACAGTTAAAGGGGATGCATGATTGAATAGCCGTTGCATAACACAAAGTTAGAAAATAACATGAATGGCTATGGCTAGTAGAATATACCCAGAAGACTGATGTAATCTTTGTTCCAACGGCTTGCACCATGTGGTGCGGGTACGGCTATGGCAAATGGAGCGGGCGGCAAGAGTCATGGCTTAAATGGCAACAAGACAGGGTCGAGGAGTGTCTTGTGTGACCCATTAACGGCATTAGGTGTTATCTGATGCCGGTGACCTTGACAAACTTTAAACATTTGTGTCAAAAAGCTAAAAGAATCATAAACTTTTGGTCGAACCATAAATAGCCAGAACAATGAAACATGGAACGCCATGCACCATAGCTGCAGCCCTGGTGAATCCAGCTTCGATGTCAACTGAAGATAATGAGCAACCTTTGTATTTAGTGATTTTGGAGGCTTTAGGAAGCATCGATGGCAGAGGTCATGCGAGGTCATCCCAACCACCAATGCATGCTGATGTAGCTTGAAACCGCGGGCAAATCGAGGGATATCCGGAGCGGAGGCCCAAACTGATTTCGAGATACCACAGGACTGAAGTGGGCAGTCGAATGCTGGACATCACAGAAAACTATCGCTATCAGGTTCGCTTCGAACGCGAACTGCTTGCCTCCTTCATCTCATCAGCATACAGTAACATCATTCGCAGTTGGCAATCCACTGCCCGTTATCCGCGGATGGATGAATCATTCATATTGTACTGCGGCAACCATCTTAATATGCTAAATGTTCTACTTTTTGTCATATTGGCACATCATGTTTTCACACCACTGAGATTGCTCTGGAAGGCAGTAACAGAACGCTACATAGTGTGTGTTATATAATACGTGTATATACAAAACATATATATATATATATATATATATATATATATATATATATATATATATATATATGTATATAAGCAAAAGATCCTCTCTTAAGTATGCTTCTTTAAAAACGAAGGAGTTCTAGGCTATAGTATGGTTTCTGTTGATTCGATCAATGCTTTCAATAGGCTTTTTTGTGTCGGGTTGAAGTCCAAAGATTAAACCACCAAGATCAATTTTATAAAAGGTTGTACATTTGTCGCATATTTATAAAAACGCCACGTTTCGGTTGAGTCCTTAAGCTGTTATCAAACATATCTGATGTATCATACACAATCGAAAGAATACTTCATAGATATTCGATAATTCATGTGAGGAAATGAACTATGAATATCGTGAAATAAGTTTAGTGCACCGCAGTTGAACAACCTCAGTTCAACAGATTTCAGTGCATATGCAGACCCGTGTAATACACTTCCACACACTTCATATATATATATATATATATATATATATATATATATATATATATATATATATATATATGCACATTTAACGTGCCCCACAAATCCCAGTGTAACCTAAGAATTAAGTTTTTGAGTGGAGTGCTGGGATGTGGGAATGGGAATGAGAAGGGCTTCTAATGTTATTAGTCGTGTTTTATGTGTTGTGTTTTGATGAGTATTGTATTTTCGGTGAATTACTTGCCAGTCAATGTTGCTTGGTGACACCGAGTCATGTGTTGTTTTGGAGCCCCGTTTCAAAGGTGCATAGTAAGTCGCCTGGAAAGAAACGTGGTTGTGATGCCATTGTAGTTTATCCCACGAAGCCGACAATCTTCATATGGACAGGAGAATCGATGAACTAGTTTGGTGCAATTGAAAATATCATTTTTGGCCGTCGTGTCGTTTTTTGTTAAAAAGTTGCTTGTTTTTTGTTCTTGTAATAGATGGTAAGTTGAAGGTCACCTGCCGTGCTAGTGCTTGCCACATTGTCTTGAACGGACGTGCTATTCAGAGAATCATCCAAGATGTTGATCACGGCTGTACTCCACGGCTATCAGCATGTGACCATTGGTGTGTCGCTGGATGGGCTTGCTTTCACTACATTAGCCCACGGTCCAGCATTGAATCTTTCGGCGGTGAGCCAGCCGATGCTTGTCGGGCGAGCAATATTCATCGCTGTCATTAAAGCCGGCGTTTTGTACTGCCAAACAACCGGCAAAACAGTGCTTTGTTGTGGAACGCTCGGTTTCATTTTTGTGATATACCAATCAGATGGCCTTTGGTTTGCTTCATTCTGATAAATTATCGTTCTAAACCTGCCTGGAATAATTGATGAATTAGAGAGATTGGGACTGCCACATATTGAGCTGGGTTCCGTCTGAAATTAAAAGGAGATCAAGACTCTGAAGCCACTTCACGAGTATGTTGCCACTGTTCTGTTATTTATTTTGTCTGGGTTAATGCTACAACGCGTAATACTATTCTAACGATGAAGACACCTAAGCATGCTGGCCTCTCATAGTTAACGTTTCAATGGCAAACATTACTGCAGCTCTGAGACTAATAGTAGCAAAAAGGAAGTATATCACACTTATTGTTTTCACAATGGATGAATACACTGAAAGTTGTCACAAAAGTTTTTAAGATATGCCTACGAAATTTTGGCTTATAGTAAGCAGTCTGACAAAGAAAACGCTGTTTTCGTGCAGTTCTATTAGTATGCAACTGGTAAACCACATGCCTCTAGCTAAAATCTACTCTGTTATATTCAACGAGACCTTTTATATTCATTCCTCTATCCTACGCCTTCCGTTCACTGCAATTCTGGGAAGATACTATGCCTGACAGCCAGCAACGTGTGTCGGCCGAGTATGGTGGATGCCGGCTGCCCCCATTGTTATTTACATCGGTGATGCATGAAGCAAGTCGGGCCTTGACGATTTTTTATGCAATGATCATTAATTTCGCACCAAGATAAAAGAAGCACCCTTTCTGTGATTTTCATTTATTTTTACATCACCCATTCACCTTATTCCGGTTTATGTGGACATGGTTACTTTTCTAAGTTTACAGGGGCACTCTTACTAGCAGCGTAAGAGGGTTGAAACGTGGCATGTTGGTAGACGATGACTCCATCTATGACAAATCAACTGGCCCCTTGTCCCGAAGCAGTAGACCAGCCTCAACAGAGTCCAGAAAATTGGTGGTGAAATACACATAGGTAGACATTAGAGAGTGCATAAAGAGTGGACCTGTAAATCTGGGCTCTGTGAAGTTTTAGAGTGACTCACTTTTGAACGTTACATTTTACTTTTTACGGGGACGCATACGCGATTCAATATCGTGCTGTAATCGGAGCCATGGGTAGTGAGTGCGCTAGTACGCCAAGTGCTGGGTTAAGTATCGTCATTAACGAGTCATCCTGGTAATGACAGATAAGGGTTTCTACCGGGCTTGTTACCCGCTGCCGCATCTACAAAGGAAACCTGTCCCATTTCATCGCAACAGTGTAAGCATGTGGGACCGCTGCAACCGAGTCGGCATAGCCATCATACTCTGCTTAGGATGCATAACCTACAGCATTCGATGCCTCCCCCCCCCCCCCCCCCACCCACCCAGTACACACTCTGCTCGGCGATCCCGTCCCGGCTCCTTTACATCTGGAACAAAACTTTGTGATTCACACCGTGATAAGCCTACTGATTTTTAGTGATTTGTTCTCTGCGTTGCAGGTACTTGCAAAGGCTTTAACTTCTATCTAAAACCCCCTAAAAAGGAACTAAATAAAGTTTAATGAAAACTGTCAGAGACAAATAAGTGCAAAAGTTATACCGCGCTACTTCGAGTCGAAGTTTTCCTCTTCCTCTCAAAGAGTTCCATGCCATGTTCCGTAGATGGCAAATATTTGGAAAACTTGTTTCCTTGGCAAAAGAAAAGGCTCAACGCACGGATCTGCTTTCACTTCATGGTTTAACACAAGCCCGGGTGCGCAAATACCTTTTACAAGCCCGGGGGGCCAGAATGCCTTTTCCTCGGATGGGGGTTACTTTGAACCCCCTTTGAGATCTCGAAAACTGGGGCAGCTGGAAACACCAAAACTAATAGAGTGGGTTGGCCGGTACGTAAACTCACTATGACCAAATTTGAGGTCCCTAAGTTATGATCTCGGTTTCAAACAAGGTCAAATTCCATATTGGCGTCTGAAGTGCCCCCAGGTCTGCTCGTGCAGCCATAGTGAACACCCTCCAAACAGAATGTCAGTGGTGTTAATTAAAGTCAATGGCCTTGCTTGATCCTCAGAGGGTCAAAGTAGCCAAATAACCACGAGATGGATGCCACTTTGTAATTAAAATGAGCGTCAGATCTTACGCTAGGTGGCATGATTTTAAACAACAAAAACGACATGTTTGCCTAGGTCATTTTAGGTCAATGATTTAATAGGCCGAAACGTGCACCAGAAAATACTCCATCAGGTAAGCTCTACAGAAACAAAACATGTTAGTTTTGATCTCGGTCTAACCCTCATACTTCGCCCTAGGTCAATGGAATTTGTTAAACTTTAAATTCGGTTGGTGTTTTGCCTAAGACGCTATCTCAGATATGATATGACATGATTCGTCTAACACTCTGTTGTCACATCAGATTAAACGATTATCTAAAAATGACCTTTGCTCACAGAAGCTGCCTGACTTTAACTCGTCATAGGTCAGCGACCTTATAAGTTACATCTTATTTCCTACGCTAAAACACCCGCCAGCTACTTGCCCACAGCTATGCAAGGTTTTGCGCGGCTATGCCGCGCCATTCGGAAATAATTCTGGAAAAACCTTGGGGGCCAAATCGACGCCCACCCGAGCGTCTCTTAGTCGGCCAAGTAAAAGCATGCCACCAATTGTGCCCCGAAAATTTACTCACTCGGGTTTGTCATTATAAAAATGCAGACTATACCAAATCAGCTGCATCCTTCCTTCAGAATGTGCACAAGGTTGGCTAGACGGCTCTTCGAAATGCCAATATATCCTCCAGTACCAAAGCCTTGAAGAGTGTGGGGGGGGGGGGGGGGGGCGGTAGCAACGGCCCTGTTGGCGTATGCCTTTTCAGCCAACGGCTATAGAGCCATTGAAAGAATTTTCAGAAAGTTGAGACAGGGCTTAGCCCGTTTTGGCTCCCTTGGTTTCCACACCCCTGATTAGGGGCACCTCCAAGGTTATTTGGTGTAGGGGCAGTGACACGATTAGGAGAATGGATAGTTGGGACAGGATTCATTCACTCCCAAGCATTTCGTTGGCATCCGTGCCAGTTTTGTCGGCCAGCCCATGTGGTAAAGATGTTCCCCTAGGATCCCATTTTAAAGTTTAGACGACCCGTTCCGCCAATGCCAATGTGCATCCCTCAAAAAGCCTTTCTAAATACCGTCCGCTGTTCTGCTTCCAACAAAAAAAAGTTATTTCAATGAGCTGTTGAGATCATTTTCCATGAGTTGGCAAGCAAAACATGCTGTGAGGCGTGGGCAAATAACTACGTAGGTAAAAAACAGAGGTTTAATTTTGCAGCCCCCAGCTCCCAAGAAATTTGGGGGAAAAGGCTAGAGCTTTCCCCATAACCCGTTTTAAATAGCGGTTATGCTCGGGTTTGACACACTGAGGCCCCCGGAGTGGATGGACTGGAGCACAACCCCCAACTCCCTCCAAGTGAAGGGGAACTACATACCTGGTACAGTGATAGTAAAATGTTTGCAGTGTGTGAAATACCTAACAACATCTTAGATTCTATATTCTGAGAGGCTGAAGTTTTAAAACCACATGCACTGGTATATGTCATCTAACAGCAACGAATGCGCTATCTCACCTTTGTCTTCACTTCAGCGAGTTTCCAATGACATTCCTCGCAATCCGAGAGGACATCAACAGTTCACACGCTCCCCACCACCGCTTTGCCAGCAAAGAAGACTGAATAAACTAAATGTGGATCCTATGAAATCTGAGGGAATATGTACCAACGCCATGACGTCATTTTATCCTGTCATTCTATAAGTGGGAGGAAGAAGCTTGAATGGCGTCATAATAGACACAGCGCGTGAATAAAGAATGTTCCCTCGGCAAACCCCAGGAGCGGGAGTCAGCGGCAACGCAACGTCCATGGCAACATAGTAATGCAACAGCCCGTTGTTCGACAGTAGTGTCACAATGAATAGGTAAAAACTGCAAGGAAAAATGGGTGGAAAAGAGGTCGAGTAATGGGGACGTCAATTGCCATTCATTTCAAAATTTCTTCTCATTCCCTGAATCGCCGTGCGCCTAAACTGATAAAAGTGCCTTCACATTATGTGCACTTTTGACGTCCCGCAAGTTTACAAGCACCCGTAAACCCCCCATAGGTCCGCGATTTTACCTCAAATTGGGAAACCAAACGCGAACGATTCGATCGGTAATACCCTTTTCTCGAAAGCCCTCCGAATAGCGCAACAGTTTTATTTGAAATAGCCGGCCCTGCGGGAGGAATCTAGTTTGGCTTCCTGCTCACCACTATGAAAGTAGCGCATTTACATTACATTGCTTTTCCAGCGTTTGCAACACACTTAAGTTCCAAAATTTTTGTTGTCACAAATGTAAGGAAAGTTTGAAACACTGGTTATGCAAATAGATATGGGAACATAGACCTATTATCACGCGAATTCAACCAAACGCTATACTAAGCCTCTGATTTACCCCCGGCAGTCTCCATCACAGTGGCTCTTATCGGGGCGCACGCTGGCTTTGGGAATGGAAGTATCACATGATCCGCGTGACACAATGGTACGTACATCAACCGATGCGATGCTCGGTAACAGGCCCCTGCCCGCCGGGAAAATCATAAATGTTCTTTTATCCTCAGCAGTAGACCACGGTGGTTGCCATGCCGACGGTGGTCGCAAATGCAAGGAAAAAGTCCAGTGCCGTCGGTGCGTTGGCGTGATTTGGAGTACCAAGTTATCCAAATTGATCTATTTTGTCTTGGCGATGGTGCAGTGGCACTACTCAGCATCATTATCAGTATGATGTTTCATAACTATATATATGTTTAACTATAACTATATGATGTTTCATACTATATATATGTCATATCATAACTAGTCCTGATGTTTCACTTGAGTATGTTTTTGCAGCATGCCCCAAAGGTGGAACACTCTTTTCTAGTATGTAAGCCCTACAACCTATGTAAGTACTGAAAGCAAGCTCCGTAAGGGCTGTAAGTAAGCTCTATAAGTACTGCATGCCGTATAACAGGGACGCTACAAGGATATAGGTGTTTGTTTTGTCCCGCCTGCGTCAGAAATGCCACCGAATTCAAAAGAGACGAGTTTTGAAGGTTTCAGTGGGGAGAGATCTGGCATCGTGCCTGTCCATAAAGGCAGGAATCTTACTTATAGCCAGCTAACCCCAATTTTATCAAACTACGCGTCTTTACGAAAATGCTCTACATCTCTGCGGAACATTTCTAACCAAAATCGCTGATTATAGGTGTCGGGTTAGAAAATGTACAGCCAAAAGTCTGAAAATGTTTTAAAAAGTTGTGCACCGTGATTTTTAGTGAAAACGGCTCTTGCTGCAAATGGCCAGAGCGCGTGCTGTCACGCAAGTTTCCGTGTGCCACTGCGCGATGGCATCCCGGGTTCAACGTGAGGTCAGTGGAAGAGTATAATAGAAATCCTTTTGATGGAGACATAGGGGCTCAATGACACCCTCGTTCATGGATCTCCTAAACAAACGTAAGACTAGAACTCTTTGGCCATTGCTCTAATCTTTATGAAAATGACGCAGCCAAATTTTAGGCATGAGATAGCTCAAAACGATTCTTTTTGCAAAACTTTAGATGGAGGGCTTTAATTTGCTATTTTCATTTGTCGATCTTTCGTGGAATGGCCCAGCTGAATTACGAATTAGCAGAGACGGGCGTCTTTTGTTTACATATCGAAACACATTCAGGCTGCTTGCTACGCATCCTACCCCATGGGAAAAATTAATACAATTTCCTCCGCCAAGTGTTATTATTTACCCCAGCGTGGGGCAGGTTCCAGAAATTGAGAGGTGTTCATGCAGAAGTCATTTGCCATAAAAAACTAAACAAGAAAAAAAACAAGTGCTCTCAAAAACTGCACTGCTACATGTGTCTCTGAAGGTGATAGATGGCTGTAGGTATAAGCATCTTAGTTCTATCCTCAACAATTGTGGTATGACAGAGTCGATAAAAGATGAAGATATAAGTCGATACAACTCTTCTTATTCTTCAACACATCTTGAACCTTTTATTTGGATTAATTTTTCTTGTTTGAAGTCGTGCTTGTAATTGCAGACATTTGTTAAGTGCCCGTAATTTTTCACGTACCCGTAAATCACGCGCTGCTGCCGATTTTATCCACGCAAGCCGAGTTAGAAAACCAAGCGTTCCACAGCAAAACACTGTTTTGCCGGTTGTTTGGCAGTACAAAACGCCGGCTTTAATGACAGCGATGAATATTGCTCGCCCGACAAGCATCGGCCGGCTCACCGCCGAAAGATTCAATGCTGGACCGTGGGCTAATGTACTGAAAGCAAGCCCATCCAGCGACACCCTAATGGTCACATGCTGATAGCCGTGGAGTACAGTCGTGATCAACATCGACGTTGATGTTTGGTGAAGTTCTTTGGAGTGCCATTAATGTGGGTGCTTGCCGCAAACCAGTTACGAGGGGCGCCCGCTCGCTTTCCATAATCATCATGCAACGTTAGAGTGGTTTGGCTTTGCGATAAATGTCACGACCGTAGGCAATGGATTACATGGAAAGAGAAGGAGTTCGGTATGCGGCCAAACCGGGGCTGCCCGATACAGGTGAAGCCACCAGGCGGCCTGCGCTTCAGGGCTGTGGCCGCCGCAGAACCTCCCATCCCCACCCAATCGGTAAGCAGCGCTGACCGGAGTATCTATGTTCTGCGCCTGACGACGGATACGGCAGCCTCTCTCGGCTCTTCGCCGCCTCGCTGGACATCTACCCTGTTCCCCAACCGGTCATGGCCGGTCTGGAGTGATGCCGTACGCTCGACGACCGACTGTTCCCGCGGGCCGGGCTGGACGGAGACCGCTTCCGGCCGGCCCTGCGCGCGCGATGTCGGCTGCTGCGGAGCGGACGTCACCTGCGGCGGGCGCGCTCGATCACGCGGCGCGCCAGCGGCACGTCAGCCAGACGTATCCGCCTAAGACTCGTCGCTTGACCGGCACCGTCGGCGTCGACACTCTTGGCGCACGCAAACGTGGGTCTCGGCCGCCGACATCCTTGTGCTTGCGTGCTTGCGTGTTTGCGCGTGTGTGTAGGTGTGCGTCTAGGGTGTATTGGCGTGGGCGTGGGGGCGGGGGGGGGGGCTGTGGGGGGGGGGGGGGGGTTTCCTTGCCCCAGGGCGGCAGCGCGAGGACTGTACCCAGCCGGACGGAGACGAGCCGAGCGACTGATGCTGAACAGGGCTGATCGAGCCGAGGCCAGTTACGTAAGGGCTCTGGCAGTGACTTGAAAGGCAAGTCAGATAGTTAATGCGCAAGTTGAATCGGCTTGCCCAAACATTCAGTGGGCTTACAATTGTCGGGAACAGTTCTGCCCAGTTGCGGTATTCCCTCGCGTTCCAAATGGCTAAGAACTGGACAGTGATTGCGCGGCCTCTGCCAGCCATGGCTGCCCTGAGGGCCAGTGTGCCCGGCACAAGGCACGTTGAATAAACGTGCAGAAAAATTACGCCGCTTTAGCAGAGAAAGCAACCATCCATCACTCACGTGAGTATTCACCTAAATTCAAATGAAATAGCAAAATCCCCACGTTAGAAAGCCGCCGTCAAGACGTGATTAATTGCTACCAGTTTCCCAATCATTGCTGCCAAACGTACTAAAAAGATTGACAGCGCGACTAGCAACGGAGCAGAAAGCTCCGCCGTACTACAAACTATACCAATTGCACCTGACATGGCGTCAACAAAAACCAACGCCTCGTTAGTGTGGTACCCGCTAATGCAATCAGTCGCAGAAAACGTCGCCACGGCACTAAAAACAGCACTGCCTCGCCACGCGCAGGCACGTCACCACCAGTCACGAACAGAACCAATTTCAGCGGTGACCACATTAAGAGGCGCTCGAAATTCGACTAACCCGCCAGCCTTTGGCGCTACAGACGACCTTTCGCGGAACACTGCACTCCAAAACGTACCACATCACAGGCGGGATGATGCCGAGGACGGGGCTGCATCACGGGCGGGATGGTGCCGAGGACGGGGCCGCATCAGAGGTCGGATGGTGCCGAGGACAGGGCCGCATCAGAGGTCGGATGGTGCCGAGGACAGGGCCGCATCAGAGGTCGGATGGTGCATAGGACGGGGCCGCATCAGAGGTCGGATGGTGCCGAGGACGGGGCCGCATCAGAGGTCGGATGGTGCCGAGGACAGGGCCGCATCAGAGGTCGGATGGTGCCGAGGACAGGGCCGCATCAGAGGTCGGATGGTGCATAGGACGGGGCCGCATCAGAGGTCGGATGGTGCCGAGGACGGGGCCGCATCAGAGGTCGGATGGTGCATAGGACGGGGCCGCATCAGAGGTCGGATGGTGCCGAGGACGGGGCCGCATCAGAGGTCGGATGGTGCCGAGGACGGGGCCGCATCAGAGGTCGGATGGTGCCGAGGACAGGGCCGCATCACAGGCGGCCCCGTCCTCGTGCGGCACCGTTCCGCGGTGCCCTCGCGGAGACGCATCGGCCACTGGTCCATCACAAGCAGATGTCACAAAATAATCTCACTTATAACTATCGGTAAACTTTGTAGTGAAAAAGGACTCTCTACGCAATATAATTTCTCTATATAGTAGTTACGCTCCTCAATGCGTCATTGTTTAATTTCCTCATCGTACCTTTCACAACACTGATTAACAGCCAGTTGACGGTTGTTACATCTGGAAAGCATGCTCACGAACGCCAGGTATGAACGACACTGATATTTTCCCTGGCCTCGACCGCCGCATGGTCAATGAAATCGCACGATTGGAATGACATTATTAAGGCGTCATTGATGCTTGAGTGGCCTTGAAATAGTTTCTCCGAAAACGTTTGCACACCTTCGCAGGCATATAGCTCAGATACTAGAGGTGCTTCAGCCTTAAGAAGGACACGACCGCGATCTGCATCGAGTGATCTTCAAGATGGCTTTCTCAATCGAAAAACCCGCATAGATGTGGCACACTCTCCTTAACAAACAGGCGCCGTACAGCAAACAAGCCATCGTCGGCAGGTTTTGTACCAGAGAAAACCTAATAGGACAAGAGGAGGCTACGGATGTACCCGACATTACTGTGCCAGGGGACACGAAGTCGCGCACTGCACTCGTCATGAAAGGCGTCACCCACGTCGCGGGCGCAGTCGGCGACGCAACTGCACCTTCAGGCTGCGCGACAAGTCGGCCTGAGCCGCGGACGGCACGCGCGAGCGACCGGATCCAAAGGCGTGGACACCGACGGGCGCAACCGGCGCTCGTGGCCACCCGAGGCCACAGCAAACTGATGAACATCAGCGGCGAGCTGGCATCAAGCACCTGGTCCAAGGATAGCGGTGCGCTAGCTGTGTCCAGGCTCACAGTGAGAGGTGAGCCGATCCTCGGCGTCGGTGGCAACACAACAATGCGTTTGATGGCGTACAAGCGACCGAGGCCACCGACTGCTTTTGCCGCGACACAAAAACGTCAGAAGTGTTCCGAGAAGGTGGGTAGTGCATGGTCATATACTTACCTATAACCTATCAATGCACGCCTGAAGTTACCCATACTAGTTTTGGGTTATGCCTTTATGATTGGGTTTGCTAAATTGCCCTGGAATAGGACAGGGGCTGCCATGTTAAAAAAAATCATTAGGATACGTGATCGAAGGAGTAAGCTGATTGCATTTTTGGTTTTATGCGGTGTGTTACAGAGTGGAGAAAATACTGGGATGGAGTTTATTGTATTTTTTACGAAGAAATTATCGCAGTGAAGAAATCTAGCATCCAGCTTAAGACGATAAGATCTAAGATGCCGGATGCTAGACATGTCATAAGCACATCACATGAAGAATGCGAGTGCCAGATAGCATCTAGTTAGGAAAATTATCAAACGATGCAATCACTCTGACGCTGGTGGTGGTGCATCACAATTACCAACATTTTTGTTTATTTAAACGAAACGTCCAAACATGTAGAACCCCGAAGGTGAAACCTACACCACGCCTTTACTTGATGGGTTCGTTTGTGGACACATGGGTGTTGTATCTTGTTGACGGACACAAGATAAATAAGGCCCTATAATGAGTGGAACTATCACGCGTCTGGGTGGCCGATCGTATACCCTTCGCTCGGGTGGGGGGGGGGGGGGGGTCAGTATGACCGCCTGAGATTTATCAAAGATAAGACAGCTAGGACACAAAATTTATAGGGTAGATTGACCTGTAAGTGAACTCAGTTTTTCAAAATTTGAGGTTCATAGCTTATGACCTTGAGTTGTAATAAGTTCAGACAAGGTCAAACTCCAGATTGCTGTCTCAAGTGCCCCCGGAGCTCCTCACGCAATGACCGTGAAGCTAGATACCTGGTCTAAGCTGAAGGCCAATGAGATCAGTGAGCTTGTTTGGTTTTTATAAGTTTAAGATGACGAAATACTCCCAACATGTCTCCTATTTTGTCATCCAAACAAGTGCAACGGATCACGCTCTGCCTTAGGTATATTCCTAGAAACCAGTGAATTCAAAATCAGCACCAGAAACTACCTCAGAAAACCAAGCATTCGAGTAAAAGAGCAGTTTTGATCAAGTTCTGACCTACGTACCGGACTTGGACTAATAAAAGTCGCTGTAATTCGAAATTCAATTGGTTTCTAGCCTAAGAAGTTTTCTCAGATGGGCATGGCTGCGTCTAACACTCCGTTGTTGCATAACACAGAAAGATTCCCATAAAGGACCCTTTGCTGACAGCCATGGGCTGACTTTGACCTGTCATAGGTCAGCGACATGACAAGGTGCACCTAATTTTTACATCAAAATACTTATTCAATTATCCACAACTATGCTAGGCTTGACGGCTACGTCACGCCGTTCAGAACTCATTCTGGGAAAAACCGCTGGGGGGGGGAGGCAACTTGACCCCACCCGAGTGCATCTTAGTCTCTGAAACTCCATGTAAAAGCAGAGTGAGAGTTTATTCATGCTTATTCATGAAAGTATCTCCAAATCATGGCAACGTGTACTTACGCAGCAGGTGTCTCGGGATGATGCAAAAACTTGCGTTGTGAGCTTATTGCTCATGTCTTTATTTGACTGGCATAACATCACATACCATTATTTGGCACACCGTGACATTTGTATTATGTGTTTAAAGCATTGGATGAGGCTTGAAATTTTCGTGATTTAAAAGTCTCACGTTTGTTTCGTCCTACGGCCAACTTTCACTGGCTCAGTTTTATAGTTACAAGAAGAGGGGGCCGAAATTCATAATCCCAACGGGAACTGTAGGAGTTCCTTCCATTCAATGAGGAAAACTGTTCAGTTGTGCAATGTATTAATTTTTGCATGAACTTCGGGTGTATCCTTAACTGTGTGAGCCTATTTTCATCTTGCATACTCACCTTGTGTGCGCTTTATTGACGATGAAGCCATAATAGTCACGCATGTTTTGGATCGCCCGCCATACAGAGCTGTCACCCGCGAATGCTGGTAAAGAACGTGGTTCTCTGTTTCCTTCGATGCACGTATTACGTCCTGAAAGTATGTTAGAATAAACAAGACCTGTTTTCGGAACCAAGTCGGAGCGCTGACAAGCGCTCACAAGTTCCCCGAGCTTTTGATGTCATAAGGACTTTTGCGCCCTTCAGCTATTTTTGAGAAAGCAATTCTATGAATCAGTAGGCCCCTCCAGCTGGGCTCAAAAGAAGTATTACACGGGCAGTAGTCGCTTTTTATTACCCACGCATAATGTTCTCAGATGTGGATCATGTCATTTTACTAACACTGTTGGTGTCACGAATTGGCTTGGGCTCCGTGGGTGTCGCCGCACCTCCACTTTCTCAGTAAGTTAAGAATTAATCCTACAGCAACGCATGAAAAGGATCGACCCCGAAATTGATTTTGCTTCCCCCTACGCACACCCATTTGAGACGCTTCATGGCCTACGAACATTTTGACATCAAAAGTAGAAGCTGGCATATTCAAGCAAAAGGCAAAGAACCAATGCATGGAAATGAGTACCGGTTAATCTTAATTTGGGTTGCGCATGCGTAGCGGGAACAAATCGCTTGGTTAAAAATTTTCATGGTCGATTATGCATGATGGATATTTACAACACAGTTTACTTCATTCTTCGCAAAAAAACAATGCGCTGGAACGTCTGTACACCATCAAAGCCATTACGTTTTATAGCATATCTGTGTGCTATACCTTAGCATGCCGTGCACGCAACGCGTCGTTGAACACACAATCAGACCGGACTTGTTTGATACAGCTTCCGAACGAATGCTATGATTTTCCCATCAAACTCAACGTTTTTTGTTGATCCCCAGGATAACCGTTCCTCGAGCATTCGATTCACTTCGAGCCACATGGGCTTTTGCTGACGGTGTTGGTCATGTTGCTATATATATATATATATATATATATATATATATATATATATATATATATAGATAGATAGATAGATAGATAGATAGGTAGATAGATAGATAGATAGATAGATAGATAGACAGATAGATAGATAGATAAATAGCGTGGTTAAATGTAGACGCCATTATTGACAGTGCCCATTTAAAGCAGCCAGCACACTTGGCGATCGGCGCAGGTTGCATTAGCGTTAGCATTTTTAGCGGACGCTTCACTTCATCCTCAACATTGCAGCACCAGTTTCCACCCAAAAGGCTGGCGGCACGCTTGAGCGCCACCCTGCGAATAGAGGAGAAATTGTAGTCATGTCTGTGCGCACTACCGGTTAGATTATGGGAATCATCCGGACATTGACGGGGCCACTGTCCAGGCGCAGAGCAGACTGACTGTCCCTGAAACAGTCAAGTTGACATGAGGCTGGAACACGGAACAAACAGCCTAGAACGTAGCTGACCGGCTGCACAAGGGTCAGTCCAGTATCGGAGGCTGAAAGTCGGTGACAGACAGTGTGTCTTAGAAAAGGGTCACATTTGGACGGGCTTCACAGAAACGGTGACTGGCTGTGGTATGCGGGAACAGCAGCTTTGTTAACGTTTAAAGGGAATGTGTCACATTTAAATATATTGAAGCAAGCATCGGACTCGATGAAACACTCTCACTTATAACTATTGGTATACTTTAAAATGGAAAAGACTGCCCTGAAAAACACCTTTCTCTTTTTAGTGAACATGCTCCTCAATGCGTCATGGTTTGATTACGTCATCGTACCTCGCACATTGATTGAGAGCCAACTGACGGCCGTTATATCTGGAAATCGTACTCACAGACGCCAGTTTTGAACGCCTCGACAATTATATTTTTGACCTTGATCGCCGCGCGGTTTATGGAATGCAGAAATTGAATAGCGTTATTATGACGTCATGAATGCCAGGTGACTTTGAAATACTCTCCCCGATGTACCTTTCCCCATTTTCGCTGGCGTTTAGCTCAGAAGCTGGAGTGGCTTAGGTCTTAAGAAGGACGGGATCGTGAGCAGCATCAGTTCTTCAAAATGACAAGTTCAGTTCAAAACCCCATATAACTGTGAAACACTCCTTTTAATGGACGCCGATTTGTCTGCATGACGCAATCATGGACTGAAAAAAGCAAGTGCATGCTGGGAAATAATTGACCATATGATAGCAGTTTAGATGATACCATGCCAAGCACCCGAAGCTCGTCGTCATGGTTGAAGCTGATGCTAAATCCACTGGCACTCGCTATTTACATCTGACTAGGGAGCAACGCTGGAGGAGAAACTCAAAACAAAGATTATTGCGCGCGCGAGAAGGGAGTTTGCTTACCCGGTTTACCGTAACGTAGGTTTCGCTGATTTTTCGAGCTCCCAAAACTGGAGCTGAAGGAGAAAAAAAAAGCGTCGAACGGACGCCGAAAATGAGGGCTGGAGTCCTAAAATACCTCCCGACATGAGCCTTCCCCGGTCTTTTCACATATTGGAAACAGGAATTCAGTCTGAAGACGGTAACACTGAAGTACAATCTACTGCCCTTTTTGCATGACCTTGCATTCGCAATGATGGGATGGTCCATTTATCGGTGTTTCTCCACGTGAGGCTGCTGAGCTCTGCATGATGGGCACAATAGACAACCCTAAATGAGGACTGAGTGAGGTTTCTAAAATTATGTTTATGTCATGTTCGCGGATCAAACCCATTTCGGGACGCATTAGTACCTTACGAACAACAGCCGTCCGTTACATTGTTTGTCGAGTAAACTAGCTTGGTATGGCGCGGAAAGTCATTAGTTTTCAAACTGAACAGACGCTTTCAGTGATGCGGGGCCAGTTATTAGGGCTTACCGTTCTTGTTCCATTCGCCAAGGGCTTTCCAGTAGATGTGACGGATAGGAAGATCGATATAGAAACGATGCGCAATTAAAACATTGCAGCAGTTTCGCTGAACCACCCGACTTTAAACATGGTGCATCAACTTGGACAAAAGCGATGTGTGACCTACTAAAACTAAGCTGCAGTAATCGCGTTTAAACTTATCGAGACTCATAGTGGCACCGTCGTTCATTTATCCCTGAATTTCAAATTCTTAGGCATGGTCGCGGATTTCAGCTGGACGTGTGACCCATGTGTGTCATTGGTTGAACACCATTACCATGCAATCTTAACTGCTTGTCAAAAATGTGCTATCGGTAGCCCACCCAAGCGAATAAGCTCCTTTGCTATTTTCTCCCGTTCGGCGTTGCTTGACCATGTACACATGGTGGTTGTAGTGTATCCCTGCACCACCGTACGCTAAAGATCACAGACTACTGCTCTCGTCTCGCATACTTTTCTAAACTCACGACACCGCCACCACGCTTCAGTCCGCTTACGGCGCAGTTGGTCGGCGACTGATGGTCGGGCTTCAGAAGGCGACGCTGACATGACCTATCGCTTGCTGCACCACCCCGTGCCCGTCAACGTCCAGTGTGGCAGCGCGTGTAGCGGACGGACGTGTCGGCTCGGGTCACAAGTGGCGCACGCGCCGACCTTCTGCAGACGTATCGCGTGTGCGGGGAGCTCGCCCGCGGGGTTCACTTACCGCACTGCTTCGGTGTGGCATAGCGCTCCAGCCATTATGACAGGGCTCATTGGCGCGCGATGACTGCCGGACGGCGGCGCAGCGAGCCGAGAGCCTAGTTAGCTATAGCCGCCACTGTTACTATCTTTGAATGCGGTAATATGGCGATGGACGGCGGCGTAGACCGAGAACGTAGTGTAGCCACCTACACCTGTCTATTATCTTGAATGCGTGAATATGGCGGTGGACGGCGCGTAGGTTGCCGAGAACTATTGAGTTGATATGGCACGCCGCTGTCACTTTTTTGAATCGTCTTAAGGCGATGGGACGGGCCGAGGAAACCGTAGTTATAGTTAACGATAGCGCTGCCACCTAGCTACTTATCTTTGAATACGTCTTAATATGGCGATGAAATGCAATGCTCATAGACGCAAAAGTCATCATTTGAAGGCTGAGCAAAATCTATGTTGACAATGATGATGGTGATAATAAAAGTTTAGAGCCGTTCTTTCTTAGTGGCGCCGTGTTTTGAGATCTTGTTCCAATGAAAGGACTTCCAGTACTACATCAATCGGGAGGGCGGTGAACATCCTTCGAGTGCTAAGCGGAGGGGCTAGGCTAAGCTTGGACCCTGTAAACCCTTATCTCAGGCCAACCACTTTCGCGGTGCATGCATCATCCTAGCGCTAGCCGTTATACATTGTCTTGCCATTAGTTTTTATTACCACCATGCATTGGTCCAGATGAGCAATACATTATTGCATTTAATGTGTCCAGATGAGTCATAAATTTTACAGGTGATTAAGTTCATCTGAGAAATTTCTCCTATAGGACTAACACACTGTTAAATTTCTTTAAAAAAGTGAATACCACCCGCTATATATCTCAGCCTTGAACGCAATGGCCAAGACACGTCCGTTTCCTTCCTCCACACTTTGTAGTGCAGCTTGATGTGGGATACGCCATAGAGGTGAATTTAAATCCCCTGGTAATCTCTATGATTTGCTTGGGAATTCATAAAAAACAGACCTCACATCACATGAGAAGAATGGTAAGGGGTCCTCTGATCACTCGTCTTATCCTCAGTCGTGTGGACCGAGTCTGCCATAAGTTTCTTTTCTTGTTGGCCAAAAGAGATTTTGACAACACCAAGTGCTGTCTATTGTTTACCGCTCGTTATCGATGCAAATTTAAATCAGTTCCGCACATAAGTCATAAAGCGGTGAGGCAAAAAAAAAATATGCCACCTTAAAACTTTGCTTTACAGATGACAACCTGCGGAAACATGCAACTGGCGGCATATTATGAAGTGAATGGTTTGGCCTGGGTACAGCGTGTGCCAAGGTTCCAGTTTAAAGTCCATTCTGGTTCAATTAGTCTTCGAGCCACAGCATGTCCAGAGCTCAACCAGACATAGCGTGTCTGACATGTTGTACTTCCTTGGGAGTAACGCATATCAAAGATGTGCTTAATAAAATCTCGTTTCGCACTCACCCGTACGTATTCTACGAGTATGTCGAAGAAGCAAAATGCAGCCTTTGAGATCGATTTCAGACACATCGGGGATGCTTGTTTACGGAGAGCGTGCACACCACTATAAGGACATATGACAGGAAGATACGCGCAAATGGATCGAACTTTACAAACACCACATTCAAAACAAACTTGAATACAATTGCAAGATAACGCGAAGGTGAAGATATTAAGAATTTGGCTGTGGCCAAACGTTAGTAGTGTTTGTCAGCGTCGCGGAACTTAAGACGGCAGTAGACGATCCGCTTATGGCACCATATAACGGATGTGAGTTCCATTGCAACTCGTTTTCAATGCCTTAGAGGGGATGAAACAACTATCTCCAATGACATTGTCTAGAGTCCCAAGGGCAACAACAACAATAGAGCATGGCGTATCGTCGAAGCTATTCAGAGCGTTGCCACAGATGCCACAACATATTACAAGACCTCAACCGAAGCATCATGAATACGTGATGGCCGCTGTCCGAAGCAAGACTCAGACTGATGCATTCATGACCGTTCAGGTGTGTCACACACCTATATTTGTGACGTAGGATTATGTTCGACTGCTTGCAAGGTCGAGACGGCACGAACTTCTTGGCACTTAGCCTACGGTTTTGTGCAGGGATTGGATCGCTGTAGCGACAGGGGGGGGGGGGGGGGCAGTCTTTAGCCCAATGTCATCCACATCGTTTTGATATCATGCATGTAAATTTCAGCTTTGCTGCCAAAATTACTGACATTTTTTTGGCAGCAGTAGCGTGCCTCCAAGCGTACTTACCAGCGCGTATCAAAGCGCACTACAACTAAAGTTGTGGTTTTACCGACTCGTTATGGAGTACTACGTGTGCTGTATAAATGTCAGTGGATTATCATATCATATAGTATATAGATTATATAGTATATAGTACATAGATTATCATATCATTATCATATAGTATAATAAGCTACAACAAAGGTCATAGTACTACATTTGTTTCTGTTGTTTCTATTGTAACAGTGGCTTTTGAAATTTCTGGTCATCCAAGTCAAGCTGCGTTAAGCTTTTACCTTTATGCCAATTGAAAGTGAAGTAATTTAAACACCAATGGCACAAATATTACAGCTTTGTTAAACCCCGTTCCCCTCATTGATTTGGCTTGTTTCTCCTTAAGGCACCCGGACAGTTCATGACAGCAACTGCCTTCACCCGTGTGACCTGACGCGAAATACCACATATCACATATGTCGGCATGCGCTAGTGGATCTTTCATCTGGTAGTGCATTCCAGCAGCTGTCCACAATAATGCCACGCTATATGGCAGGGGGAGGAAAAAGGGGGTTGGTCTGAACGAGATACTACGATAGGTAAACCTGATATGATACATATGACATGATATGATATGATATGTATCGATATGTATGTATATATGTATGATGCGATATGATACGATATGATATGATATATGATACGATGTGACCTTTACGTTGCTAGGCCGGTAGCTTGCCCCATTTGGCAAGGTCAAATGTCAAGTCGCCATGAAAATCAGACTTTTTCAAACTTTTATGCCGATATTAACAAAACTATGTCGCCTGGCAGCATGAAACTTACACAGAAATGTTCTTTCTTTAATTTTGAGATATTGCTATGTAGTTTGTATAATGTTGGGCTCCATTGATGCAGTCGTGTTGCCCCGCCGCTTGCGATCGGTGAATTCTTTTGATGTCAAAGCACGCGCTTGAAGTGCCCCAGAGACTGCTGAAAATGTATGCGCAATTTTAAGTCATGTCGGTGAGAATCCTCAGAAAACCTAAGGGGAGGGAGACGTTAGGGGGGAGCATACATCCCCCTATCAGGGCGAGAGTAACGAAAATCACAAGTGTGGGGTACGGGTAAAACGTGTAGGAAATGTAGCAAAATCCTTCAAAAAATGCAACACGGTGTTACTGTTGTTACTGTCGTGTTGTTAAGGTCTTTTTTGGTCAGAATCAACTCCGCTCAAACTACTGTTCGAACTGTCAATACAGTACGTGTGTAAACTGTCCCAAAACTTTTATGTCTCATCAAATGCCAGAATCATTTCATGACGTAGCACCTTTCTCAGAGGTTCCATGTGGGATGGGATGTGGGATGTCGGAAGGACGAACACCAGGGGCTGGTGGGATGTCGGAAGGACGAACACCAGGGGCTGGTGGCTAACGGATGAATGCAACTTATAAGGAATGGTTACCGCACTGGTACGGGAATAGTTTCATGGGTGGTGGTGTACTTGGTAAAGGAAATGTTATCGGAGGAAGTATCTCTTAAGCCACTACTGTTTCTAGCGAGGGCGGCCACTGCCTAATGGCTTCTGACATAAGATCACCACGGAGTATAAAGGAAGTGTTCCATATTTGTATGAGTTTTGAACTGAAACAGCCATCTTGAAGATCATTTGGTGCAGTTTGCAGACCTGTCCTTCCTAGGATCTAAACCGGTCTAGTTTGAAAGTTAAACACCCGCGAACATGTGCACACTTTTTCGGGTTGACTATTTCAAGGTCACATTGGCGTCCATGATGCCTGGTGACCTTCATGCGTTTTTTCATGGTGACTGTAGTGCTGCCAATCACGTGCTACGCGGCGAAACCCAGTTCTCAAAAACTCTCACCTGTCATGACTTTCACTGCAAAACATCATAGAGTCTTTGCATATATGTGAGATGACTTCTACTGTCAACACTTATACGCGAAATTTGTGTTACGCGATAATTTGTTTCCATTAAAAAGCTTTTACCCACCACTACTTTGCTGCAAAGCTCACACATTATTTAGGTTCACAAGACATTACTTCTACTGTAGGTTGAGGCACAGCATTACGTTAATACTTCTATTTGTAGGTGTAGCCTCACCAAAATCCTGGGGGGAGCCCATGTATGGGCGGAATGACACGCGCGAAATCAGGCCAGAAGTGACCTCTCTATAGACGCCCCATGTTAAGGCCTCGCCGTGCAGAGGTGGTTCTATTGTAATGCGCAGCAGTGGACCGAACCCCTCGTTAAGCATGAAAGTTCCATCCCAGTGTTTGGTGAAGAATACACAGTATTTACGGAATGGGACGGAAGGGAACGCTGTGAATGGTCCGGACCGGGATGGACGAACCCAAACCGAACTGAGCTGAACTGAACTGAACTGAACTGAACTGATCTGAGCTGAACCGTACCGTACCGTACTGAACCGAACCGAACCGAACCGAACCGAACCGACGAACCGAACCGAACCGAACCGAACCGTACCGTACCGTACCGTACCGTACCGTACCGTACCGTACCGTACCGTACCGTACCGAACGAACCGAACCAAACCGAACCAAACCAAACCGAATCGAATCGAATCGAATCGAATCGAATCGAATCGAATCGAATCGAATCGAATCGAACCGAACCGAACAGGAACGGACAAAAACAGACAGAAACGGACATGAATAGACAAGAACGGAACGGCTTGGCCGGGACGGCATGGGTTGAAGCAGGAAGAGGCAGCACGGGACGGAACGGAACGGTACGGTACGGCACGGCACGGCACGGCACGGCACGGCACAAGACGAGGCGAGATGAGACGAGACGAGATATGACGAGACGAGACGGGGGACGGGACGGGGTGGGACGGAGCGAAACGGAACGGAACGGAACGGAACGGAACGGAACGGAACGGGACGGGACGGGACGGGACGGGACGGGACGGGACGGGACGGGAGGGACGGAACGGAACGGGACGGGACGTGACGGGACGGGACGGAGCGGATCCAGGAGCAGGACAGGAGAGGGCGGAGCAGGAGCGGCCACGGCAACGCCAAGCAGAGAACAAGAAGAGTCAGGACGGGACAGCGCAACTTTTAGGACAGAACAATGAACAGGACAGCTGGAGGCAACAGAACTGGTCAGAACAAAGTGGTACAGGAGCGGCCTTATGACGGGACAAGGCCGGACTGGCTTTGCTTTGTCTTGTCTTTTCTCTTTTGCAGGTCGTGCCCTCTGTTCCCTGCACCCTACATTCTACCCCTATCCTGAGCAATATGTCCTCCGTCTCACCCTAGTCTCCATAATTCCCTGTCCCCCAGTCTTTACTGCCCTTTGCCTACCCCGTTCTGCGTTGTTCTCTGTCCCGCTCCTCTGCTCTGCAATGTCCTCGGTCCTGTCCTGTCATCGGTTCTGTCCAGTCCGGCGTCCCGCCCTGTGTTTTGTACTCTCCTGTCCTGCCCTGCCTTGTTCCGTTTTGCTATCTGCCCCACCCTCGGACATGGCAGAGGCCAGAGATTCGTCCTATGTCCTCCGTACCGTCCTCTTTGCTACGCCCTGCCTATATCCAGCAATGCGCGGACCATGGTCCTCTTTCTGTTCCCGGCCCTCTTTCCTGTCGTCCGTCCAGACTCTGTGCTGCCTTCTGTGCTGTCTTGCGGTTTGCCTTGTTTGCCGTTAATGTATTTTTTGGGTGGGAGGGGAGGGGGCGGCTGCTGGGTCCACATTGCTCTTTGGCATGTCCTCGATCCTCTTCTCTGTCCTGTCTTTTGTGCTGTCCCCTGTGCAGTCCTCCGTATCGTCCTCTGTCGCCTGTCCTGTGCTGTTCCGTGCTGCTCCGTCATGGGCGCTGCGCAGCATGATTCCACTATCGTCCTGTGTCTACTAATGCGGAATGTTGGGATGGACAATGCCGTTTTATTATGCTACAAGGCTTAGCTGTGACTGGCATTGGTAACGTCAGGGGCCAAAAGCCGAGCCATGGCGTCGGCAGTCGCGACCACTGAAGTTTTCGCGGACGAGGGCTGCACTCTGGGCTGCCAAAAAAGAAAAGCGGGGTAATGTGACAAAGCGTTGACCACGTATTTTGTGCTACTATTATCACTGATAATTATTTGGTAATTGGTATTTTGGTGTTTGGTAAGAGTATACGTTTTTTTACGTGTAAGTTGTGTTGTTTATCACCAAGGCCACATAGAGCCCTGCCGTAGAAGCAATGACCGGTATCTGTTTGTGCACTTGTGTGTTGTCGCGGGGCAAATGATGTCGCGCAGTAAAGACTGTATAAGAATTCGCAAGAGGAGTGATGACGAGAATATGTCTCTGAAGTATACATTTTGTCGTGTAGCACTCATGACGTGTATACGTCTTTGCAGCATGAGTAATGCCACGTCAAGTATAAACTATTATGATTTATGATTGTGGTATTTTGTAAGTAACAGGGTCTACATGGGATGGGAACCAGGTCCATCTTTCAGGAAGTTCCATCGAAGTACATTCCATGGATGAGAAACAAGTCCCATCAAAGTGCCTTCAGCCCTCACGCAGCCAGTTTTGTCTAGATACTCTTTTAAGCAAGGGTTCACATAAGGCTAACAACGTTGTCTGACCTGTAAAAAAGATCAAGCATTTAAATATTCATAGCCCAAATCAAGAAGTCTGCTGGCGTCCTCGTGAACATTAATTTCTAAATCAGTATGAGGAACTATCAAATGAAGCAAAACTTCTAGTAAAAATTGGTTGCTTGCTTGCTTTGACCTTGACCCGACCTTTGTACCTGACCTGAGGCCAACGGAATTTTGACTTTACGCTTCACCAAAGGTCAGTGAAATTTTATGTAGTTCTGATTGCAATTATCTGATTGTCTAAGAAACTACAGCAAAGTTATGCGGTATCCGCATGGTAAACACGCGCTCGGGTGAGAGCGGAGGGATGTGGGCGATCCGACCCCCGAATGTTTCTCCAGACTGATTTCCCAATGGCCCGGTGTAGCCGCGCTAAGTTTTGAGAAGCCGTACGCAACTGCAAAGTGAAGCTTTTGATATCAAAATTAGGTGCACTTTGTAAGGTTGCTGACCTATGACGGGTTAAAGTCAGGCCTTGACGATCAGTGAAGACATTTCTAAGGACTTATTCAATCTGATGTGACAACGGAGTGTTAGACGAAGCCATACACTCTGGGGCAGTTTCTTAGGACGTACATCAACTGAATTTGGTGGAGTTACAACACATTCTATTTACCTAAGAGCAGATGCGAAGGTCAGACGAATGTCAAAACTAACTTGCTTTTTTACTTAAGAGCTTGCTGTATGGACTAGCTTTTTGGCGCCTATTTTAAAATCGCCCATGACAGGGGCTGCGACAGACATGTTTCATGGGCCTTTTAAAAGTTAAATTAGGCCACTGATCTCAAATAACCTAGGCTAACGTTTGGTTTTAATGAACGTATCACCTGGCGTAATACCTGGCGCTAATTTGAATGAAAAATAACAGCAATTTCGTGCATCTTTAGCCACATTGACTTTTCATACGTCAAACAAGTTTACCGACCCTCAACGACCATCAATGACCTTTTTGCTTACAACAGCTATCGCGGTTCAAGAGGGTTGTGTGAGAAAGTTTGAGCGCACTTTTGACACCAATCTGGAGTTTCACCTCCTTTGACCTTATTTGACCGCAAGATGACGAGGAAACCTAAAAGAGGTGAGCCTAGGGACCTGAAATTTTGATATAAGTTCACATACCGGTCAGCCTACCCACCATGTGCACTCGGTGTCTTTAGCTATCTTAGTTTCCGAGATCTCAGGGGTGGTATTGAACGAACAGCACTCAACCGGCCACCCAGGCGCGTGTTAACACTCTGTTGTCGCACTAGCGGGATATAACTCCTGCAAGGTGCTTTGCGTATAACCATGAGCTGAATTTACCCTGTTACGTATCGGCGGCCTTAGGATGTATACCTGATTGTTCACTGAAAGACCGGCTGTTCTACAGCTTAACAAAGTTTGGCTGCTACGCAGCACCCCTCGTGAATAACTATGGAAACACCTTAGAGGGTTCAAGCAAACCACACACCCTAACGCATGTTAAGCCAATGCCTTCTTATATAGTGACTGGGTGCTATTTTTGGGTAAAAAAATCAACATGCAGATAGGTGCTCTATCATAGAATATGGTCACTTGGAAAAGTTTAGTCTACGATTGGACCGATTTGGGAATCGCGCAAAAAAATGTGCCTTCTAGCTACATCGGGATACAGAGACATTGTAAGTCTGGGTAATAATCGAACCAAGGTCATTGACAAAAATGCTAAAGTGTGGTATTGTTGTATGATGTCATCACGTGGTGTGCGAGAACGCAGCGAGCTGCTTGTCACCACATCCAATCGCCTTTGAAAGTCAATGGTGGTGAGTTTGGGACGCTCTCTGTTAAGTGGAGGGCTTTGGAAGACATTGCACCCGCAAAGTTGTGAAAGGCTTTTGTTTGCTTGAAGAGCAAGTGTAACGTCCTTATTTGACTGTTGTTAACAGCAAAACCCGAACATCTGGGACATAACCACTTATGCGTTATGCATTCGACTGTAACGCTCTGTACTTAAACCCAGTCATAATGGAATCTTCAGGCGCAAAACCTCTATTTTGAAGTTCCTTTTGTTTTTTTAACCTAACATGACTGATCAAACGACAACCGAATACTCGGTGGGTTCTTCACACGATTCTGTGAAATATTTCCTGACATAAGCATTGTATTCATAAACCACGGTGTTCGCGAAATGCACTAACTTTTACAGCCACATCATCTGCACCATTTGGCGAGTATGTGCCTGATCAAGAATAGAATACAGAAGCCCTTTTCATGCAACTATAATAAGACGGGGTCTTAGTCCGGTCCCAAATCTAAAATACACAAAAACTGGGATAAACGGGGGCAAAACAATGGTTTGCCGTCAGGTCCATCGAAACGTCTGTTAAATGGTGGTGGTGAAGTGCTTTTATTTCATCATGCGGCATTCCTCATTTTATGTTTGCAACTTCAGGCCATAGGACCAAATCATAAGGCACGGCAAACGTGAAATGAAGGGCAGTGATGTGGCGGCGAAACAAACACGATTTCCGAGCAAAATTTGTCCGTCATTTTCATAGACCCGATGTCATTCCATGACTTTTACTCCTGTTTATCCTAGTCTTGTGCATTCCAGCTTTGGTACCGACTTAGACGCCTGTCTAACGCCGCAAGCGTGAAAAGGGCTAGATAATAACATGACCTTCCAAGATATTCAAATCCAAGGACAAGTTTGTATTATCATTACCAGGTTCATAGAGAGCTGTGACGACACCAGTTACATTCTCTATCGGATTCCAGTACAATGTCAGACTGAAGCTAAACGCTGGAGCCCAAAGACCACAAGCGCGCTGACTTGTTGGCCTCACCACCGTGTTTAATTCCGCGCGCCTCCGTTCATAGACGTCTGGTCCTCCATTTCATCCGTGAACATGCTGTCGTCCTGCCGCTGTCGGCTCACGGGTAAGCGGCCCCCGATGCCGCCTCCCGTCGCCCCCACCTCCTGTACTTCATCGCGCAGGAGAACATGACGGCGAGGGCTCTTGGCCTTCTGCAGGAGGGACTCCGATTTGCTGACAATACCAGTGCGGTCCGCTAGCGCCGCCCGGCGCTTCATCGTGTCGAAGTAGCCGAAACCGTTGGAGAAGGTGTCGCCGTGGAATCCGCTGCTGTCCATCTCGGGACGGCGCTTGCTTGCCATCTTTCGCTTCATGGTGTCGAAGTAGCCAAAGCCATTGGAGAAAACGTCACCGTGAAAGCCGCTGGCGTCCATCTCAGGGCGCCTCTTCATCGTGTCAAAGTAGCCCATTCCGCCGTTGAATGTGTCACCATAGAAACCGCTGGCGTCCATCTCAGGACGTCGCTTCATCGTGTCAAAGTAGCCCAGCCCGCCGTTGAAAGTGTCGCCATAAAATCCATTCGCACCCATCTCAGGCCTGCGCTTCTTCAGAGCAAGGGACACGCGCTTCACGGGCGAGAAGGCGCCGAAACCGTGGCTGAAGACGTCGCCATGAAACCCAGAACGGCCTAGGCCGTTGGGCGCGCGCTTCCAGTTGATGTCCTCGCCGACACCCCAGGATGGCCCCCAGTCGGCCAGCTCCGATCGCTTGAGCCCAGAGATGGTCCTTCGTGATTGAGAACGCGTCGTAAGAGACGCGGACGGTTTTCCACCTGCGAACAGAGAGTGACGGGGTCATGGTGCTGACACGCGGTCGCAGGCAGACCTCCGCCTGAAGCCAGACAGGTGGCAGGGGCCTCGGCACGGACGTGCGGTAGCCCTGAGTACGGTGTTGGTACGGAGTGACGTTTGGGTACGAGGACGGAAGGAAAAAACTCTGACGGGATTTCCCCGCGGAAAGAAGTGTGACAGAATCCCTCAGGGAAGCAGAAGCGACATGGGCAAATAGCGTGGTCATGTTGCGATGGCATGACTAATTATATGCATCGGACAATGCGCTCGCGGTAGAAGCATATAATGTCTGGTGGATCCACGAAACTGTCCAGGGCTTTAAGTCCGGTGAGCTCATCTAAGACTCATCCAAGTATTTGCGGTGTCTACCAACGGCAATCAAAAAGGCTTACCGTCGTCGACGCACACTTCGGGCACCATCACCAGTGCGATAATTGGTCTACTGTCCCCGATGCCTGGGCGTCGCTCCTGACTCCGAGCCCGGCGACCGGTCAGATCTGAACAAGTCTCGGTCGTCTCGGTTTTCTCAGAGTATCGAGAAGGTCGTGTGTCCTCGGCTTTCTTCACGTCTTATCGATCGTCGTTTACTCGCACCGTGCCAATTTGCATAACCCCCGTGTATTTCTCGACGAACACTTGTCCTGGAATAATCTCACCCTCAGAATAGTTTGGTGTCGTAATCCAGTAATGACTTCCTTACACAACATCAACACACGACACCTTACATCCTGAAGCTTTTCGTCCAAGTATTTCCCAACATGCTATACGGTCTGTTTGCCGGAGAGCTGTAGCCAAACATCGCCTTGGTCGGGTGAAGGGACTATCCATTTCGCCGCTGAAGGAAACAGACGGACGATGAAACATTTAGACCGGCAGCCACACATATGAGCGCGCGTCACATGTTCTAGAAATGCTGAGATGCGCCAGTATTGCTTATCTGTTGCACCAGCTCGCCTGCATGAACGTGAACCACGTTCTGCATTTTAGCGGGCCATCCTGGCTTCGCGCGCGATTTTGCGGCACGCGCAGAGGTCTCCCCGCGCCGCGATCGCGCGGTTACGCTCGGCGCTGGTGCGCCACCACATCCCTCGAGAGGCAGGCTGGCTGCCAGCCAGCGACAGTTGTTTACCATGTGCAGCCACTGGGAGCCGGCTATCAACGGCAGCCAGCCGTGCCTCGGTTTCCCGGCCACCTGAGAACACGGCCCCCATGGCCGTGTCTGTCTGCACGTGTACGTATGTCTGCGCGTACATTTTTGCGAAATTAAACTGCCTGGGTACATGAGAACCACCACGTGAGCACCCCTAAATAAACGAGTTATGGACTCAGGATGGGATTTGACATAAGATCATGGATGAAAAGTTTCACAACGTGAACGAAGCAAATTACTACTGGTTTGTCGCTGTATCTGTCCGCAATAACACGGCTTGGCCGCGTCCAGATACGTTTCTTCTAGTCGGCGAGCCGCTGTTGAATTGGCTAACTACGGATGGCGGCCAGCCGACCCAGCTAGCTGACGGTTGGGAAGTTGGAGAGCTGTCCACAGATGGCCAGTGCAGCCCGCTGGCCCGGCCCGTTACCGCTAGCGAGCCGCGCGCTCCGCGCTGGCTGGCGACGCTCCACCGGCACCAGCTGCGTCAACTCTGCCGGCTAACGGAACCGCACGGATGCCAGCGGCCGCACACCGGGCAGCGCGGCGACGGCAGGCGCTCGTGACATGCCGGAGACGCAGAGGCGCGCTCTGGGATCGAGCGAGGTCGGCCAGAGGCGCGCTCTGGGATCGAGCGAGTTCGGCCAGAGGTGTGCTCTGGGATCAAGCGAAGTCGACCAGAGATGAACCGGGATCAAGCGAGGTCGGCCAGAGGCGTGCTCCGGGATCAAGCGAGGTCGGCCAGAGGCGCGCTCTGGGATCGAGCGAGGTCGGCCAGAGGCGCGCTCTGGGATCGAGCAAGTTCGGCCAGAGGTGTGCTCTAGGATCGAGCGAGGTCGGCCAGAGGCGTGCTCTGGGATCAAGCGAGGTCGGCCAGTGGTTTCGCTTGCCGAACAGGCTGATGTTAGAGGTCGTCACAGCCAGCATGGGAAGTCGTGTGCGGCGACGGCGTGGAGAACACGCTGCTGGCAATGTTTGCGCTTAAGTGCTCTAGATCACGGAAATTTGTGCACATGGCTCAGCAAAATTTGCAATTTTGTTTATTCTCATAAGTTTTATCTATCTCTTTATAGGTTGTCGAAATTTTGGCTGGCTATGTTACGACCGAAATAGGAGCCCATCCCGGGTTTTACGTCCTAGCAACTCACTAGACCGTATGCTTATGTCGCTTCCGCCTGTCGTTTTTAGACTGACTTTGCCTTAATTAGTGATTCCTAGCTAAAATCAAATATCTCTTAGTTGTTGGTACTGGTTATAGTTGGTTACCCGCTTGGGCAGCTGGGCCCATTCTCAGCGCTCGCTCCGTCTCCGTCCAGTACTTGATATTGCTTTTTCATTTTGTTTTTAAAAGTTCACTTTTGTTCGACAGCGTTTTTCAACGTTATTTATCTCTAATGCTCTAGTGGTCAGTATCCAATGTAACGCCTTGTGTTTTTTGAACGTAATAGTTTCGAACAGAGACCACCAACCTTGATAGTCTTGCCAGGTTTTCTATCAAAGAAGACTTACCAAAGTGCAAATTTATACCACGAACCGCTGACGAGCCTGGACAAACGGATACCGAACCGCACGCACGTGCTGCGTGTACGAATTTAATGACATCAGTAGGGAAAACTAGTTCGTTGCCGCCAGGCTGCATATGAATACTGATCTATGAACACCATTGAAACGCAGCATAGCACTGGCCGTGCGCCAGCACTGGGCGGGGTGGAGAGCGGAGGACCAAGCGTCTGCACTGGCAACCTCATCCAACTAATGCGCTTAACTCAGAAGATACTGGAATAGACGGTGTGGTTGTCAAGCACTGTGCCAAATCAGGTGATTCTATGCCACCCCGTTATTGAAACGTCTATAAAACGAATGAGGAGGCAAATAAGTCCTCGCGTGCAGGTCCCGACTCCGTCACTGGCTGCACTGAGATGAAACAGGCATGTCCGTCATTCCCAACTACCCCAATGTCTAGGCACGTATGTTGAGCGTCTTCTGCCAGACACCGACCGTTCAACGGAGAAAGGAACACGCTGGTATGTGTAGCAAGTGCGCGTTGGCTTACATAATAGGATGACATCAGCCTAGGTTGATTGTCTGGCCGCCATGGTATCAGCTCAGAGGAGCAAGCAGTTGGGGGAGGGGGAGGGGGTACCGCTCGCCGCTCACACCCGAGACAGATTGTGAATCACATTTGTGGTCACTGCCCAACCCTCCCCCTCCCCCTTCTCAGGAAAGTTCTGTGTACCCGGCGGAGTCACCCGTAACCGCAGCCACACATCTCTTGCGGATCGCGTGGTTCCGGGGAGGGGGGGGGGGGGGACGCCTGCCACCTGGTTCCGGTCCTCACTGAACTGCTGTCACTTCTGCCCGCCGGGTTGGCGCGCCCAGCGGCGGAGGCCTCCTGACAGCAGGCTTGTGCATTTTGGCGCTGCACCCGTGAAAGCATAACCGGGCAAACTGACGAACGTATTGGGCTTTAGGGTCGGAAACTAAGCATGGAGATGACAAACTCACTTGGAGTTGCAGCCTCTTCTTGTTCGCTTTTCGCTCATGTCACCATGAGCCAGGCATCGGCATCAATGCAAAGTCTCAACAGACTTGGTGTCACATAGACTCGAGCCGTGCCTGGGTGGTTGCCATCTGTCTGTTACTGTGGCATAAGCTCCCATGAGAATTCTTCGGGCCATCGGTGTCATCGGTAAACCACACACAAATGCCACGTTATTCGTTAAATAATAGAATGGTCGCGACAGGTGCACCAATATATGTCAGCTCAACGGACAAGTAAAATATTACAAATGTGGCAAATTATCGTTACATCAACAGTTAATATATCCGGAGGTTATCACATGACCTGAACTCGGTTTAAGGCACCAGTGACAATCTTCTTGCAAACGTAAACTGTTTACTTATGGATTGCTGCACAAAAGGAAATCATGCAACAAAGTCAGCATACGATGCCGCCGTTTTCGCGCATAACATTTTGAGAAGTAGATCGTCACTCGCTGAACTGATAAAGCCACTGAGCTCAAACAGCTCAAAGCTTAAACAATAGCTGAAGTGTCCGAAATTATATTATTCTCAATCAAGTGTTATGCCCTTAAAATTTTGTAACCACATCATCCTTCCGCCAAGTCGCACGCATCGCATCCTTCATGCGGACGGCCGCAGCCGACGCCCCAGGGTGGCATGGTCCTCCCCTCCCTCCCCCCCCCCCCCCAGGCGAAATAGGCCAGCGCCGCGGCTGGTCTACCCAGAGCTGCAGGCGGGGACGGCCCGGTGCATTGCGTCGCCTGTTGGGGTGTGAGTCGCACAGAGCACGCCAGCGGGGGGCC
The DNA here is from genome assembly GCF_011947565.3 of Pollicipes pollicipes. Lineage (NCBI taxonomy): Eukaryota > Metazoa > Arthropoda > Thecostraca > Pollicipedomorpha > Pollicipedidae > Pollicipes > Pollicipes pollicipes. The sequence goes on from NW_023596297.1 coordinate 4,686,766, forward strand.
TGGGCGGAAAGGCTGCCGCAGGGCGACCGGACGAGGCGCGTGGGGAGGAGGTTTGAAAAGTGCGCCGCCCGAACCCCCCCCCCCCCCCATTCAAGCCATCATACAGCAGTGTGATGGGACCAGACGGGGGTCGTGTTGACGAAGTGGCTGATTTTGACTGAGGGAGAAAGTTGAGCCCGGTGCGAAATCGTTTCTGCACGACACTAGTCGCTTCCTCGAGTTCCATACCTGATTGAGACAAAGCATACTGTGGCGTGTTGGAGACGGAACTATCGTTTAGCACCGCTAGCGCCGTGCGGTGCGGCGGGGGGGGGGGGCTGTTGGCGAACTTTTGGGCCACTGTTTGTGTTGGACAATCAGCTTGTCAGTTGCGGCTGATGCATACTGTGAAGCCGCAGGCCAAATGGCAAGAATAACACCATTTACATTGATCAGACCTGCCAACTGCGGGCAGCGCCATTTACTTTGGTTTGGACATGTCAACGGCTAGACGTCTCTATTCAGTGTTCGGGGCGGCACTGGCTCGCTCGCCATGGGTGAGCCCAACGTGAACGACGATTAGTGCCATACAATAATATAGGAGATCTGCTCACCGCAACTGGCGCAAAAACAAACCGATGACCATTTTGATTATCATTACCGGGCTCCATCGCTTATTCCGCTCGTAGAGGCGCCATGCTGCTTACTGTCAACCATGATGGAAAGCAACCGACATAAAGCAATTTGTGTAATGTGTAGCGATGCTGCATATGTCTTTCAAGATCCCCGTCTGACTACATTAGCGTCTGCTGTTTTCACGGTATGATGGTGGTGTTATAGGTGGATGTTGTGTGCGGATATTGATGCTTTCCCTGCAATGGCAACTGCTAAAACATATCCTTTTGTTTATAATCATTCAGCATCGTAATCATTGTGATGTTCATCGTATCATTACGATGTTCATCGTGTCATTATGATGTTCACGGAGGTCACTCAATGATATATGGCAGCGTTGGGGGTTCTGGCACAGTGCTTACAGTGTCCAGAGGCCTCGAAATGTGTGGCAAATCCGTGGTCGGCCATCTACCCATCTATTTTGATAGGTCAGACGCCTCTCGGTTTACCTCAACAAGGCCGTAATTTTTTACTCCAAACCTTGAAAAAGTTTTAGAAAAGGAGCCAGTAGGAACACAAAACGTTACGACTTTTGCCTGCATTTCTGGAAGTCTCTGTGCCGATGCTAACCAATTTCCTTACATGGGGCAAAAGCGGTTCAGCTTGGGACATGTTGTTTTACGCACATTCCAAGCTGTGTGTTTATATTCCAAGCTGTTACGTTAGTGCATGGCTTAACTATGACTGAAAGTGTTCATACCAGATGACGATGGCCAGTATTGACGGGAAGCAGTTATTACGAAAGGTATATTGAAATCTCGAAAGTGAATATTCAATGATCGTATTAAGACTGGAGCTGAATACATTTGTTAAAGAAAGCTTCAATTAAGATTGATTTTTTTCCTTTTTGAGCAGACTGACCAAGCAAAACATCTGGAATTTTTCAGAGATAAAGCCATTTCTAGCAAGTGTAGCAGCACCTCAGGTCATGATGATCTACATGTCACACCACAAAGGTAATGTGTTCACTGCCTGTAGGCCCTAGCCGTTATGCATGTATATCCAATGAAATAACAGACTATTTTGGCCAAAACAAGGCGTTCTGCTGCAGAAAACTGCTTGGCAATGCGAACATCTGAAATATCACAGGCTGTCCTTAACTGGTTTCCGCAGATCAAGCCTAGGGCCACCGCAACACCGAAGGTGTCAAAATATTATCACGACATTTCATGTTCTGAGTCGCAAAAATACTGCATGACGGCTTTTTGCTATTATTTAAATAATGTAACATGATAATTGCATAATATTTTACATTTTATGTTTCACATCAAAATAATAGCATAATGCTTACATGATTAACCAGAGCTGTGGTTACTAACGCAGGCCATATTCTAAATTGACGTTTGCACAGTTTCGCTGGAAAAGCACCTCATGACGGTTGGGATTTTTTCCAGTGAATAATCATAAACGCTCCGCGTAAACAAAAAGGGGATGGTTGAAGATGTTCTGATGCCTAAAAAGGCTACGGTGGGGAACTGTCTCAGCGCCTGTGATGGTGTGTAACTTGACCCGAAGTTTCCATCACGAGTCACAAAGTGGAAGGAGGTGACATCCAATGTGCATCAGTCACTTCTTGCCACGCAACGCCCACAAACAGACCCCATGCCTCGGCTCTGCAATGACTTGCGCATGTCTCACACTCCATGCCCGCTATCAGGTGGCAGCGAGGCGCCATCCAATGGCCCTTAAGCGTCGACATGGAACTCCACGGCTTGGGGCTGGTTACAGGATGACTAGACGGCAAAGTGTTAATGCAAGGCGCATTGAAATGGAGCTCTCGTATACCATGTAAGGACGTTCGTTCACTTCAGGTTCAACCATGGCGCTTAGGCGCGAGACCTATCGCCTTGTGAGACTTTGGGAGCTTAAATTATTTCCCAATCCTCTCCCAATCCTCCCCCAATCCTGGACAAACTCCCGCGCTCCTGCTATACGACGTCACTATTTCAACACGCTCAGGCGGATAGGGGCTAACATGCTGCAGCATGAAACAGGCTTAAGCCCACTGTCCATGCCGAGCGAGGGGGCGGATTCTGCCCTCTCGGCCTGAAGGGTCAGCAAAAAACGTGGTTCGGGTTTTGAGCAGGTTTCTTCAAAATGGTTCAGAGCAGGTCGTTAAAATTACCCGATTTTCCAACATATCTATTGTACGCATTGCAGCCAAAGTTGCGGTGCATGGCATGCGTGGGCAGATTCAGGGCCCGGTATTTGAAGATATTCAGGGCCCGGTATTTGAAGGTATTCAGGGCCCGGTATTTGAAAGTATTCAGGGCCCGGTATTTGAAGGTATTCAGGGCCCGGTATTTGAAAGTATTCAGGGCCCGGTATTTAAAGGTATTCAGGGCCCGGTATTTGAGGGATCTCCCAGTACAATTTGGAAATGACGTCAAGATCGTGATCTTCCAGGAGTTATCGCATTGCCTTGAGTTCACAAGAGATACTGATGCTTACAAGAAATAGGAAAGTTGCGGACTGACCATGGTTTTTGCAACGTAGCAAAAGAGCATGGAAGAGGCGGTTCCAAGTTTCAAAAATGGTTGAGTTGTGTGACAGTATGAAATACACTGTGTGTCGCCAATGCAGCTATATCAGGGATACCGAATCTAAATGCAAAGCTTTGCACTTAAGCCCATGTGTACACACAAACTCGTTTTACGGTAGTAAAGCCGTGTTCAGGTTTCGCGACAGTGGGTGGAGAAGAACATTGTTTCATGCTTACGCTAGAACTACGGTGGTACGATTGGATAACGCAGGAAGACATTTGAATATGCGAAGTTGGAGGAAGGAAAAAACGTTTTGGGGCATAGCCACCTTCAGGGATGGAAGCAAGAGGCTTAAATAATACAGAACAGAACAGCCTAAAATAAAATGTTGGGTGCCAGTTACGCCCATGGACATGCCAGCACGTGGTATATAGGCATCATATTTCATCTACGGCGCTAAATATCATTGTGGCCAGCAATCGTTTCCGCTTCTCAATTTCTAAACACCCTAATAGGTACCCTGCCCCCCCCCCCCCTTATGCCAAACTATGGATCATTCTAGCCGGTACCATGCCATAGCAAAACATCATTTCAGTTGCTTACCACATACTCAAATAAAAACTCGTACTGACGGCTGTTACCCGTGTTGCATCTCCTGATCACGCTCATAAGTTTCCAATTTAAAATGCTGCTATAATATGCCAGTTTAGACATTAATAGCCAACCAGCTGTTTTATGTGCACCGAAATCGGCTGATATGCACGGCGGCTGTGCCAAATCATAGATATAGTGGTCTTTTGAAGGTCTTTGCTCCTTGTTGCTACTTTACAGAGTTCTTGATATTTTTTGTAACGTAGACCTTGCTGCGAGAAATCAAACGTCGTTAAGCTTTCTAGAAATGGACCATTAGTTGACGAGATCTCACGAGTGGGGACTGGCGGTATCCCATTCCTTTTGCTCGCAATAGGTTAAATCTTTGCCACAGCGCCACGAAGTCTTGTCATAATTCATAGGATGTATATACACATGGTTCATCAAAACTCGAACTAAAATCGTCCTGTTCAGGCGGATTCCGGCCGTTCCTCGTGGCATCTGATCTGCTGTTCACCTAGGCCAACAAACACAGGCATGTGTGCCACAGTGCTCTTTTATTTTGGGGAAAACAAGGATAGCATATTATTTCACGTAGCCACGTGCTGAGCAATTGAATATTTAATTCCCACACCAATTCAGGGTGTGGAATGCAAGTTCCAGCTTTCACTGACTGTTCCTAAATTATGCTCTGTGGTAATAATGCTCAGTACAATGTGCTTCGAATCTAAGATTTTTGTGACGCTCTATTGCCCTCAACCTCATGTATCTCTCATTTAACACCTTGTCCATCTGAGCTGCCGCCTACAACGCCTAGATTGCTGTCTATACACATGCCGTGTGCTAAACTCCCTTGATAATTTGTGGAAATGGAGCAATCCGGGCTGCGTTATTTCATTACGAACTATGAGCCGTCCGCCAGGCACTTAAAAAATGTACTGAAATCATAAACCCACCCGGGTGCATTGGAAAATTTGCCTCTTGACACTCATTGATTGACAAAAGCTCGACAAACTGTAATACAATGGCATCGAAAATATTTCAAATTCGCCTGCAAGGAATTACCTAAAATTTCTTCGTTGACCCACCAAAAACCGAATGGACTGCATCATTTTTCGGTAACCAAATATTGAGCCTCCAACCGATATATATATATATATATATATATATATATATATATATATATATACATATCGGTTGGAGGCTCAATATTTGGTTACCGAAAAATGATGCAGTCCATTCGGTTTTTGGTGGGTCAACGAAGAAATTTTAGGTAATTCCTTGCAGGCGAATTTGAAATATGATATATATATATATATATATATATATATATATATATATATATATACACATGTGTCTGTGTATGTAGGTATGTAGGTATGTATGTATGTACGAATATACGTATGCATGTATGTGTGTATGTGTGCGTATGTACGCATATATGTTTGTTTGCATGTATGTATAATGTATGCATGTATGCATATGTTATGTATGCCTGTATGCATTATGTATGCATGTATGTATGTATGTATGTATGCATTTCCTGTCGAACACGATAGCCCAATCCAGTGACATGGAATCGAAGATCGTACTGGCAAACGTTCTTTGCAGAGGTCATTTCTATACATTTCCATGCCTCTATCTCTACCGATATTCTAAGGGATGCTACTTATAAATTGAGTTTGTAATGGAGTTTGCAGCAGTTCAGGACCTTCGTAGTCTAAAGCAAGTCGTTCAGAAAATGCAGCCACCAAAGCCTACCACTTTCTAACTTACTTGAGTGGCCCAATCAAATCACAAATTGCCCTTTTGCCAATGAATGGTCCGAATCAGTCAGTAATGGTGTGTTTGCTACCGTTTTGTCACGTCAAACGCGCATAAATTTTCTTATTCCAAATTAACCTTCATTCAATGTGTGCCAAACTCACCGTCCAGCATCCGCACAGTTTATCAAGTCAAATACAGTTGTCACGTCCTCTGACGGCTTGGGCGTCGCTGCGACATAGTTCGTGTTGACAGGGACAGCCTGTTCATGTTTTGGTGCCGTAAGAATCTGTCCCAGGACCCCTCTGATATATATCAGCGGTGTTTGGGTTTGACCGTTTGTGCTACAATATAGCTGTTGAGCAAAGATGTTTTCAGGTAGTATAAACACTGTCGCAAGGATAAGAGCTTGCGTTCAGCCGGCTTATTTTGTTGACAGCGATGGTAAACGTTGACACTCAAGGCGGGAACAGTGTACGGGCAGGGACGACGCGCTGAGCAGCGGGGACAGCGTACGGACAGGAACGGCGCGCTGAGCAGCGGGTACAGCGTACGGACAGGAACGGCGCGCTGAGCAGCGGAGGCAGCGTACGGACAGGGACGGCGCGCTCAGCAGCGGAGGCAGCGTACGGACAGGGACGGCGCGCTGAGCGGCGGGATGTGCTCTTTTCCTGCTCAATGGGCGATGCATCACTAAACGAGGTTTGCTTGAAGAGGACCATTTGGCCGACATGCCCGCAGAAAGCGTTCATGAAATAAGTCTTTTCTACATTGTGTGGATGTTATTGTCAAGCATCATAGTTTTTTCATAAGTATAAACTTATAGGTCAGAACGCACACAATTTGACCACGCTTCATCTCACGCTAGCTTTCCGCGACTTCACCAGATTGACTCCTCAACTACCGCAGAGGTTATTTAGCTGAATCCAGTGGCATTTTGAATTCACGTATGTATGTACACGCAAGTGCTTTGATCCCATTATAATGCACTCTTACTTCAAGTTCATGATTCATTGGAAGATTTTGAGTCAACCATTCATTGGAAAGTCGTCACTGCTGACCTGATGTGCTAAAAAAATATAGAGGCCATCAGAAAGATTTTAGAGCCAAGACGAATGCTATTCTCTAACTGACGTTTTCATTTTTCATTTGACTTCTCCCGTAGCCCAACGCACCCGCAGTCCACGTCCGTAGTCATGTAGCCATATTCGATATTCGTCCGCTCCCATACCTCAATCCGCCTGAAGCAAGCCCCGCAGCTCCACCGTTTAGAGCGCCTGCCTGCTTTCCTATCCATGGCGAGGCGAGTGGGTGAGAAGTGAGCTTCCGTTCAGATCTTTTGAAATGGTCGTGCTAATGGGAAATGAAATAGGGAAATCAGAACGTATGGTGTACTGCGGACGAAATGTACGCACGCTAACAAACCATATAGATCAACACCATCTCATGTTCGGTCACAGCGAAAGATATGAGAGGCTTTGTCCAAGACTTCTGGCGTGCGCTTCATTGCTCTAGGCTGGTATTTACGAAATCGCAAATACCGAAATAAGCGGTGGGTAGTTCCATGCCAACTCAGCCATTCCTCTCCGATTTTGCCCAAAATGGCTCTACACAATTATTGCATGCCGTGAACACAACTCTGGCAATTTAAACCCGATTCAGTCATCCGTTTACCGTTGGCAGTGATGTCAAATGATGATTGCATGCCAAAAACCGCATTTTTGGGAGCGTGATACCTCCGGAATTATCAATGATATTTTACACCTGAAAGCTGATTCGAAAAGAAATGGTAACAACTGGTAAAAAGTCTATTCGAACAATAATGAAAGCTATCTCAATATTTTTCATTTTAAGTTTTTTCCCAAAAAATAATATAGCAAAAAAATCGTGCATTCGTAATTCCTTACAATGTTCATAAAACAGAGCCGCGAGCAACTGTACCCAATCGCAGACGCTTTAATTATGGGCATCCGTATCCTAAGAGGCATGACGAGGCTGTGAATCTGAAACGTGCCCTACGCTGACGGCTCAGGCTCACGGGTTTGGGGTGTCGCACCCCTCGAGGGCAGCGACCGAGAGATCCCATCGCTTTCGGCTCAAGTTCATGACCATCAGATGATCCAGACTGTGCGCACGTATTCGTGAGTAGTAACGTAAACAGACGTGTTACAGGCTCACCACTGCCCAAATACCGCCTGGGTGTGACCCCTTCTAAAACGCAGCGAGGTCTTGTAAGAACCCTTCTAAAGGAAACGTTTCACATTTGAATATGTTCAAGCAAGCACTAGATATGATGAAATAATCTTAATTGCAACTACTGATATACTTATTAGCGGGAAACACTGCTCTACACAGCACAGTTTCTCTTTTGAGTAAATGTGCTCCTCGACATGTCATTGTTTCATTGCGTCACGGAACGTTTGTACGACAGAACGCACTTGTAGTTTTGGTTCCAGGAATTTTTGGCCTCACTCACGTGTTTTGACCTGCTTTCGTGATGCTCTCGCACATTTATCCCTAAGCTTGAAGTGCTCACTTGTATTCACAAACTCGGTCATGGCGCTTGTGCTAAGCAAGTCTATCGCAACATTTGTTTTAAAAATAGCTCGTACTGTGACCCAAAGTTCTGTGATACCATCTTACAGAGCTGGCACAGCATTGGTTGAGAGCCAACTGACGACCGTTATATCTGAAAATCGTGCTCATGAACGTCAGATATGAACGACTTGACAATTGCTATTTTCTTGACCTTGAACGCCGTATGGCCAGTGGAATGGCAGGATTTGAACGACGTTAATGTGACGACACGGGTGCCTGGATGACCTTGAGGTAGTCTGCATGAAATAGCATGCACATCATCGCGCACGTGCTGCTCAGAAAGCAGAGGGTTTTGGGCCTCAGCCCGGCATCGAACGGGGGGGGGGGGGGAGTGGCTTCCTTTCCTGCAGTTTTACAACCGCTGTCGTTATGACGACAGCAGAACCTGCCGAGGGTCGTTGTCCGCTGTACTGGGTGACGTTAGTACAAATGAACGTTTGTAATGGCCACAGCCGGTGGTATGGGCGAGTTACCGAGAAGCGCATCGGTTCAGGTTTGAACCAGTGCGTCACCATAGACCATGTAAAAATCCGTTTCCCAAAGGGATTGCGACGAGTGCGAGTGTCGTAGATGTACGGAGTGTTCCAGCGAAGATGGGCTGAATATACAGCTGTCACAAATGGAACACTTGTACGAAGCAGATGACGTGGATCAGTGCCGACCGAACCATTGTTGTGTCTCTTCATCTGCCCGTGGAAGAGTTCACAGAAAAATGACCAGTGCGGTAACAACTTTGTCGCGGCATCACTTCAAAGCACATGCATAGAAAAGCTTCCGTAAAGAGATGTCGCGACTGGATCATAACGATAAAGTCGCGACTGGATCATAACGAGGCCATACTCCATGGCGCTTTTTCAGAGGAATGCGCCTTTGTAATGCCAAACGCTGTCCAGGGGTATCACTGCGAGGATGATCAGGCTACAGTTCATTCATCCGTTGTGTACACGAAAGCTACAGGGAAGTAAGCAGCACAAGCTTCTGTGTCACAGTAATGCCAAACAACACAACTCTGAAGCTGCGTACACGTTCCAGGCAGCCGATCAGACGCATTAAGTCCAAGAAAGTGAAACGCAGAGGGTTCGTTACTCCAAAGAAACAAGCACAGCGCAGTCAACGCATATTTAACGTCAGAAATATGTGCCAGCATAAATAAGGAAGACTGTCATGGTGTGCGAATTATATTTTTTCGCTAACTGCCGTGCCGGTGTGATGGGATCTCATGAACCATGAAACATCTCACAGCTCGTGTGAGTCTCCAGTGCCCAGACCATGGTCATATCATTACACCACAAGCGGTGTTGGGATTCTGCTCGATGTCCATTCCAGGTAAATATATTTTTTGGTCACTAAAATAACGAACTAGGGATAAATTGTTTCACCTTAAATACCAAGACGGTCGCCGAACATGAGAAAGACGAGTATTCCTTACATACTTGTCTCGTGTGCAGCACTGAGCATGCTTCGGACTGTCCGTCGTCTGGGAAATAGGGGTTCTTAGATCTTGAACATACCATCCAAGCGATAAAAAGTTTACATGACCCGATTTTTACCGATTAAGCCAGCCAGGCTTGATCGTGGATACCCGAGTCCTCGCTGGGCTATGCAGAGTATTTGCGGTTAACAGCACTGTGTTTAGTATTTGCTTCCTTCGATCTCATTCAATGATCGACTTTATTCATGCGAAGCAGGAAGAAATCGAGCGAACTGCGACCCGTCTGGATGAAAAGTATAATTACGCTAAGCTCGTGAAGGGCACCAAAGGCTTCCGCGCCCCCAGCCGACGAAACTGCAGCAGCGGCCTTCGAGACCTCGGTGGGGGCAGCTCATAGGCTGTTTAAAACATTAAAATGATGGTGACCAGCAATGCACCTGGACGTGCAGAAGCCTCGTTGCCGACCTACTGCCGTGGTGCTGGTTGGTCTCATCATATGACAATGCTGAAAAATTGGTCAGATATCCGTTCGGTCGGAAAATTGTTGCTATCCAGCCATCAAATCAAGTAATAAACTAAAATAACTTGACGCTTCCACCTGAGCGACAACACATGGAACTCTCGGGCGCCCAGCATCCTGTTAACCACCTGGCGAGCGGGTACAGAAATACGCGGCCGCCACAGAAAAAGCACGCCCGCAGCGGAGCGCCGCCCGCCCCCCCCCCCCCCCCTCCATCACTTCTGCCGCCGCCACCGCCGCCACCGCCACACAGCGCGCGCCGGTCACGGCCCAGCTTCAGGGCTCTGGTATGGTACTTACCACCGCCAGCGGCAAACGTCTAACCTGAGGAATCTATAGATAAACTTTGAGCCAAATTGAGGAGGGTGGGCCGTACAAACGTACAAATGTAATGTTGTGATGCATGCGTGCATGGAAAATCTTACCAGATCGAGCCTTTTTCTTCCATGAAATGGGACCTTATTCTTGGTGCTAAATACACTACATGTTTTATTGGCCAATGTATAATTTTTCATGACAGGAATGTAGTCACAAAATTATGCATTAAATTGACATGGCGTGGGGCAAACATCAAATTCAATTAATTTAGAAGATTTCCATAAACCTTTGACATACGGTGAGACGTCTATTTCGCGTGACCCAGGGTGAACTGAAGATACCTTTGACGTCTAATGGGCTTGTGACACAGGCTGGGACTAATTGGCGAAAGGAGGTCATAGCGCGGCAGGCAAATACATGAACGACTATTGGAAATATATTTTGCTACCAGAGCTCAAGTTGTAACACCATCATGAGCTGACCTAGGATGGCATGAACCTTTAAATTACCTACCATGCCATCGATAAACGCACACACCTAAATATATCATAAGCCAGCTAATGAAAGGAAGTATGTGTGGACGTTGAACAGATTGGCGAACGAAAGATTGTCTAATAGGATAATTTAATGACGTTATTTTGACGTGACATAGCGCAGGCGCACTTTTTCCAAATGATCTTCAGCATTCATTGATACTTCTTTGACATATTCAGCATTCATTGTAGGTAGCGAACATCTCTTATCGAAAAACTATAGCACTGAAGCGGTGGCCGGCCCTACGTGCAAAACAACGCGATCTTCGTGCTTACCTGGAGCTGGCAAGGAATAACCCTCGCAGTTTTGGCTAGCAAAACAGAGGAAAACGGCAACCAGGGCTGCAACTCTCATCTGAAAAAAAATAATTCGGTTAGGGAATTCAGCCCGCACATGGAAAATTATTCTCATTCAGTAAGCAGAAAACGATTCATGAATACCTGAATGAACTACTCGGGTATCACGCAGACTTCATGATGCCGAATGTATGTGCGAGAGAGCCCTACTATCATATGCCTTGCTACTTTCGGAAAGAGCTGGACGTCGGCATCGGGTGGAGATATGTGGGGGGGGGGGGGGGGGGAATCGCAGGCCTCTCTTGAGTGCCCTCCGACGTGGGCACGCAAACAGTCATGGTTTGAAAAGAGACATGTTGCAGGAGATTCATTGATCTCAACTTGTCGACTTGACCTCGGGCGGCTTGTGGTACTGTTCGTAACTTTTGTTATCATAAGTGTGTTTTGAAATTAATGAGGCAAACATGACAATGCCGTACGTGAGCTCTACCCCTTATCATCAGATAGAGGTCAGGTGGCGGAATGGCCAAATGGTTAAAATTCGACTTCCGCAATGGGTCCGGCTCGAACCCCTGTTGCGCCATGATTCCTGAGCGGTGCTTTAACATCTGCAGTCGCTGGAGCTCCCTACAGGGTGCGCGACAACGTGCGTCGCGTTCCCTTAAAAAAGGTATACAGGAGGTCGAAGCCTAAGCTGATACCTTTGAGAACCAAGGCCAGAGGTCTGACCGGTGCCTTGAGAGTTGGAAGGGGAGCGGCCGGTTTTCGATCGTCTTAAACCGGCAAAGGTTCTCTGACGTGCTAGCTCAGCCGCTTATTTTCACGGAAAGCACTATTCAAAAATTCGATGGCTTATGCGGCTCATGACCTATCCAGGCCTGGCAATTTCACTCGACAAGGCTGATGAATTTAAAGGGATTGACAGCTCCTGGTAACTGCAACTGTAGTAACTGTGACGAACGTCCTCCGTCAGACCAAAGTTGGCTGCCATTACTTTATTAGGCTGCGCGTGTGGCCCCAACAGTGTTAATATGGCGCAGGGATCTATAGAGAGCACATTTACATACACAGTGCAGTTGGCTTCACAGCTTTATCTTCCTTGGCTGCAATATCTTATATGAATACCTAAACACGGAAGAATGTCCGACCTGCCCTCGAGAACGCATGATGGGCTGTGAACACCGACCCGCGACTTTCTGATTAGGATTGCCCTTACCTCCTTCGTCGAAATGTGTTGATATCGTGGCGCTGCAACTGTCGTCGAAACCTCGGACCGGGTTCGACCAGCGTTGTGCAGTTTTTGTGACTTGTTTTGGTGAAAAGCGACTTTCGTATTCCCTTTGTTAAATTACTGAGGAAGGTGATGTTGAGTTTTAAATGGCATGCTGAAAGAAAAAGATGCCTAATCGAGCAGCATGCAAGCTAGTGCTTCAGATTTTATAACCCAGCTTTTAAAACACCGCACTTTTTGCAAACAATCCGGTGAAGTTGTAATCAGTGGTTGTAAAGCTATCAGCCTGTACATAACATGACGGCCATAACATAACATGACGGCCATAACATAACATGACGGCCATAACATAACATGACGGCCATAACATAACATGACGGCCAGGACGGATCGATCCAGTCCAGACCAGGCCTTGCTGCTCCAGCTGAGCATTCTCTGACTGGAAAAGACGCGTTCGAACTACAGCACCGCCATAAGCAAAAAAAAGTGGATGTGGATGGATACAGTGCAAATGATGCATTGCGGTGCATATGGTGTCTACCATGTTTTAAAGTTTTGCCTTGCAGTCCTTTCAGAAAAGAGAACAAGTCGGGTTAGATCCGGTCATCAGATCATATATATATACATATATATATATATATATATATATATATATATATATATATATATATATATATATATATATACACATATATATATATACATATGTATATATATATATATATATATATATATATATATATATATATATATAGATGTGTGTGTGGTGTGTGTGTGTGTGTGTGTGTGTGTGTGTGTGTGTGTGTGTGTGTGTGTGTGTGTGTGTGTGTGTGTGTGTGTGTGTGTGTGTGTGTGTGTGTGTGTGTGTGTGTGTGTGTGTGTGTGTGTGTGTGTGTGTGTGTGTGTGTGTGTGTGTGTGTGTGTTTGTGTGTGTCACAATAGAAGAGCCGTCTTTAAAAAAGTTTCCTACCCTCTTTCGTGATGGTATGGAGCTTGCTAGTCGAATTATTTGAATCCTGTGAACGCGATTCCTCAGCTCTAATAACAACTCGACGTGTTTGTAATTTCTGAAAGCGAACAAGACTCATCTACGACTAGATCTTGGATTGCAGGACGTGATCAGTGGCGCGTATCAAGCGCGCTCGTTGTGGAAACAGGATACAAGGAGTCAACAGGTGCCTTGGGCGGTTTTCAGCCTCACTGCGCGTCAGTTATGGATACCTAAGGTGACACGTTTTGCTTATTAGTGCGCCAGCTGGGTAAAGGTAGCCAAGGCGCATACCACTTTCCTGCATCACAGCCCACGGTGCCGGACTAGCTTTTTTCTTGGCGTTTTTCAACTCTGCATGCATAGACTCGGGAAAGGAATCATGACATGTAGATATGTTGGGGGAGGGGGGGGGGGGGGCATGCAGCGTATGCCTGACATCCCGCTATACGTCCTACAATGTATTGGGGCTTCAGATGAAGGCCCATTTTTCACTGACTGCGAACGTGTAAGGGAGTTAGTTTCACATTGATGCAGATTGACTTCCTGTCGAAGGTTGGCACGCACGCAGAGCCATGGATCATCGCCAGCCTTGATGTCTTCACACAGGAAGTTTAAATGCGCCGACATTTTAAACTGCTCCATACAGTCTCTTTCCCACCCACCTTCTTTCAGCCACTCACCTTTCTCCACACTTGCTCCTTATTTCCTATCTCCCTCGTCTTTATCTTTATCTCTTATTTTTCTATTATTTATCTTTATCTCTACTATTCTCTCTGTCCGTCTTTCTTCCACAAGAACACACCGTCATCAGCCGTCTCGGGTGGATGGGACAGGGCCATATCTCGCGCAGCCAGGTGCTGCCGCGTCAAGCGTTATGCCACCATCAAAGGCGCCAGCAGCCGTTCATCACCAGCCAAAGTGGGTGATGTGGATGTCCCACCTCCGAGCGGCCACCAAGCTGGCTGCAATAACATCTTGATGAATGTCACGCCTCCTTCGCACGGACTAAGCGACATCACTCGTCACCTTCACGAGCGTGGAAACGGAGGGGCGCTCTTGACGTGTCCGAGCTGGGGCCGCAGCGTCGGGCGTTTCTGCGCCTTGTGTGACTTGCTAACACGTAGCACGAATGGAGGTGCCCTCGCTGGGGACAAGCGAGAATGAGCACTGAGCTTGCGTTAAGTGAGAGACAAGGTACGTCAATATCCACAGCTGTGATATGACCTCGCTGCCCCGAGGAGTACATGCCATCACGCGCTTACACATACGTCCTCAATAAACCAATCTGGAGGCACCACAACCAGACTAATGAGCCCAATGGAGAGCAAAAAAGTATGAGTAATGCACGCGCTGCGCTGCACCTACACAAAATCGGCACGTGAGTGCTTTCATCGCGTCAGATCAGTTCGACGAGAATAGATCAAGGTGGTTTGCACGAAGATCCAGTTCCTCTGGGAGTGCCACGAGGTATCCGTTTGCAGGGTCCACACGTGGCAATTGCTCTACGGCCAACAGCGTCTCATCTGTGCCATCCTTCGCCGGTGACGACCCACTCCACGGCCCACAGCTGATTGGTTTCGGCTCCGACCAATTGTCCGACGTGTCGCTCTCAAAATACGAAAAGGGCCTTTGACCAGCCTTAACAGCACGCGCCGAATTGGACGTGCCCGGCAACCATGATGCAGAAAAATTGAAGAAGAGTTAGCTGTTCCAGTTGTCTGCTGCCCATGGCCCAGAGGTAAAAAGACGCAGTAGGTTGTTCTGTTGAGGACGATTCCAAAGCCACATAGGTGCATCGGTTCGTAAGGCACAATGTTAGTATGCGTCTGAGGGGTGCGAGTGCTGCTCGTCAGCTGTCATTCGTCAATGTACCTAAATGCAGATCAAATTATCATATCCTATCACCCGATATCTAAGTAAAATTTCATAATTGCCCATACGACAGATACTTCATCGACGAACAATGCAGCAGGTGACAATGATGCTTTACAACGATCGTGCTGTCTCATGACTTATGGTAAAGGCTACGGTATTTAGGAAAAGTAACGGGCGTGTTTCAGGTCTACTTCAGCACGGGGATGAATAAGACGTCACCCAGCTACAGGGTCGTGGTCGGGTTAATGTCACTTGAACAACATATCTGACCTATGGTATGTCATGTTGGTTCGAAGGGGTGAAAACCATTGTTTCATTGCCCCATCTGGCTGTATCAAAGCAGGGCAAACCACATCAGAGGGGAATACAGCATTGCAGTAAATACAGAAAGCAGCGTTATCAATACCATTTGAAGCAGAAAGATACGAATCATTAAGGTTCAAATCGTGCGTACTTCAAAACACAAAATCCGGTCACAAAAGCCAGCGCTTGGTCTAGCCTGACCTTGAATTACCTAACCCTCAAATAGCAGCCATATCGATAGTAATGCACTTAAAAGTAATACAGTTAAAAATGCTTGCTAGAAAACTTGCGATGAATAAGCTTTAATTTTCACTCCTCAGCCAAATGTTGCCAACAAGACCTCGAGGAAGATGTAGTATTCCATGCACTGCTTAGGTTAGGAACTTCAAAATGTCTCAGTGCAGGCAAAAATTACGCAAGCTCATGAACCCAACACTTCGGCGCCGTGTTCAGAACCGTTAAGAAGTTATTTATGAAAAATGCCTGGGGCTTTGGGTTTCTGGAGCTTTCCCTAGTAGATTGATGGTCGAGGGTAATGGCGCACGGGGTAACCAGGTTATTTTGTGCAAAAGACGTCAAGGCGTGTTGGACAGACAGCCAAGCTTTGCATCGATTTCAAGGCGCGCGATCAACTTACGTCGGTCGCATAACAGCGTTGAGTCAGTTAATTATGTTGTCTGCTTTCTTTGCCAAGAAGGTGTTTCGACATTGCCAATTAGTCGTAGGCAGGCCCCGCTTCTTTCGACATTTGGTCGCAGAATTACGTCGGTGCAGTGCTTCCGCTTTCACACAAATTAGCGAAATACTAACTTTTGAGTGGCCACAACGAAACGTTGCATCGCTGGAACATTGGTCGGAGGGCGCAGCAGTTTGCACGTTTGATAGCTGCGGGCCCAGTGCTCACACCGTGCCCGACTGTCGCGCTCGTTTGATAGCTCCGGGCCCAGTGCCCACACCGTGCCCGACTGTCACGCTCAGGTTACCGCCCGCATTGAGGCCAGCGAGCTTTACGATCGGTGCGCTTTCAAAGGTCAGGTAACAGGGGTCTGGCGCGTAATGCATGTCATGCTCAAAAGGTGCACAGGATTGTTAACAGTGCGAGGGCCATGTTCAGGTAAAGCTTTAAACAGCCATACTGATCCTATTGTACGCCCAGAATTCTGCTTGAACTCAACGCGCGAGCCAATTCGCCACCGATGGTTATCAAAATCTACGGGGTTTTGGTGTAAAGGACTCAGAATATTAATCGCAGAACGGTTGTCTTATATTACGTCATTTGGTAGCCTCTGCTATTGGCAGACTCAGAAGAGGGAACATGGCTCAAATGCACCTTAACATAGCGAAGGTTAATCGGACCTGAACGACTAGCCACGTTTAAAGAAAACATTTTTAAAAATCATTAACAGCATCAGACAATGCACATGAGCGATTTTGTGCTGTTGGTTGAGGCGGAGCATTTGTTGAGTGGAAAACTTCACGCATTGGCGTTACCTAAGCTAAACTGTACTGAGCTTACGTGTTTGAAGGTATTAAATGCAGCTTTAAAAAAATCTGTAAGTCGATTAGACGCCTGCACAAAAATAGCAAGAATTCATTTGCGATCTCTCTCTCTCTCTCTTTCTTTTTTTTCTATCTCTCTCTTCTCTCTCTCTCTCTCTCTATTTCTCTCTCTCCCTGTCTCTCTCTTTCGCTCTCTCCTCTCTGCAATGTTCGAAGAAATTCAATGCAAATATGCTTAATTCATATTATGTCAGCCTTTAATGCGTTTGCCCGCTGCCTTTGAGAGAATGTGGATGGTGGTACGCAGTGCCGATGCCTAGCGAAACGTGTGTACCAAGCAACAAGCACTCTAAAAACGATAATAACGTAGCATAGATAACCACACTCCTGCTACGGACACGTGCAGAATTAAAAACGCAATTCCATTTGCTTTGGCGACCTCCTAAGAATCGTGATGTTGACAATTGCGATAGATTTGTCGGCACTGTCGGCGAACCGTCGAAGAAACAACAGTAAGGTACACACTTGTCGAAAGAAATGGTCCCCTGGCTGAAGGACTCTGACGGAACCAAAAGTGTCTGCGCGATATTCGCTGTTGCTCCCAGCGCGTGACAGCGCCAGCCGAGCTGCGGGTGGTGACTCTTGCTGGGACCGTTCTGTCCCGACCACGCTCGACTGCAGTCGGCTGGACCACTCCAGTCCGCGCCCTGACGGCGACAGCACACTGCCTGGCCGCGACAAATGCCCTCCACTCCATATTTGTATTCCGAGCAAATATGTGTAAAGGTCGTGTTTTAGCCCAGCCGCACCTCCGTGCGACCCGCCCAGAATAACACTCTTTGCAAGAAGCTGATGCTGAATACGAAAGAGATGTATTGACAGTTTGCTTTAAACACGAGTTTGCGAGCTGTCGCATTCTTTTGGAAATATTTTTGACGTGGGAACATTTGAGACTGAAAGGCAGTAGGCGACGGAGTAAATAATGCAATGCAGACGCCATGCGCAAAAAGGTTTCCAAGTGTCCACCTGCCCACCTGCCTGTAAACCGATATTATGTGGTTGACAGCGGTGCTATACCAAGCCCAGCGACGCCTGCATCACGCGCGACAAGGCAGGCTAAACCACGACTAAACCTCGTCCATTCGATGTCACGAGTGCGCCGAACAGCGTTACGCGGGCAGTATGACTGATCCAAGCGTGCAAACCAGTTCACAAATGCTACCTCAGGACATAGCCACTGTGGTCATGGTTTATGTAAGCCACGATATTCACCCTAGATGCATGGCGCTTTCGCAGAAATCCAGTCCAAATTCGCTAGTGTTTGGAGAAAGTCTTGACATTCCCTCCCGTGAAGATAATTTTTTCCACTGCCCGTGTCACCTGGGCTCCACTTTAAGTTGTTAAGACGCGAGTCGCCGTTACGCTGTTGGTTGACGGCGACGCGGACGTCACCAGCGTCGCTTATTCGCGCGGGGAGGCGAGCGGACGTCACCAGCGTCGCTTATTCGCGCGGGGAGGCGACGCGGACGTCACCAGCGTCGCTTATTCGCGCGGGGAGGCGAGCGGACGTCACCAGCGTCGCTTATTCGCGCGGGGAGGCGAGCGGACGTCACCAGCGTCGCTTATTCGCGCGGGGAGGCGACGCGGACGTCACCAGCGTCGCTTATTCGCGCGGGGAGGCGAGCGGACGTCACCAGCGTCGCTTATTCGCGCGGGGAGGCGAGCGCAAACCTCGCGTCCTAACCACGGGAGCGAAGCGCGTGCAGAAATAACCTACACGCAGCTGGAAATCACGCTTCAGTTTATCTCCGGCTTGCAGTTAGCTTCATATATTTGTTATCACATGGCAAGAGTTATCCATTTGCCGATATATCTCGACGGAACTGAGTCATTAGTAATGACCTTCCATACGGCACGCATCCGAGCTAAACTTATATATTCGATGTCAATTATCAGTCCTAGTATGTCATCATTTAAAAGCCACCATTATCCTTACAGTTATCGCTATCAGCGCCATCTTCAGAAATCTCGTCCGCTCTCCCTCCATCTGTACTTCTTCCAAACCTACTTGTCGCAAATTGCTACACTTCAACAATGAAAAGAACAGGCCAGTACTGATCATATAAATTCAGATGCTTGCGGCGGCCGCAAGTATGCAAGTGTCTAAAGCCCTCCCCCGCCTTTCCCTCCTGTGGACACATGAGGTCAACGCCGCTGTTACACACACCACACATGCACGCACATGGAGATGGACATGCCAGCGAACGCTAACAGTAGCGCAGATATTTCCTGCAGCTGGCCCTCTCGGCATGTGACGGACCACCAGGCACCAGTAAATACACTTTACTAGAGCTCTTGTTTTAATAAATCTAATGACGACATAATTTTGATATGATCTTAAACCGTGTCTCTTCGCATATTTCTGCTCATAATGACAACACCTATCGAAGCAAGTAGTGCTTTTATAACAACAAATGTGGCAGCAAATAGTCCTGTTACACATGGCAACATCTGCTACCGTATATGAAAACACATGCAGTTGCAAATTCAGTGCTATGAAGCTCAGAGGACATTACTGCAAAGAGATCAGCACGAGGCGGCCCTGCCGCACAGAACATTGCCAGAAATGGGCACCATATGCAGAGGCAATGCATACTGATCATGTAGTGTCCATGGTGGAACAGAGGCCAGCGCGGCGTGGCGTTGGGATCTCCAGAAATATGCAGCCGTGAAAGCATCATTTACGTCGGCAACAGCACACAGAGGAGACGTGCCACGCCAGCCGCTCTGCCCTGCAGCCGCCCGGCCGTACAGCTACTGATGGAGATGCCCGGCCGGAGGCGCGGCAAGGCCTCGGCGGCTGGCGCCGGTGTTTGTCCCTTTGACTGATGACAGGTACCGGTGGCAATTCTCAACACGTCATCGCCAGCGTCACGCGTCATTTCTTAGCTCGCAAGGAATCCGCCTCTCAGCATTACGGTGGGTGATACCTTAAGATCCACCGTCTCAAGAATCTGAATACGAATTCCGTGGGGCGTGGCCACAAAGCCACGAATTTAAGCCAGGCCCGGCTGCGGTCAGACAGCCTGCCTCGCCGTGGAATGGTTGACAGCGGACGGCGTTTGGTTTCCGGTGTCCTTGACAGTGTCCCACGACACAAACACCTGAACTTTGCACCCACGCTGAGCTGTTGGGCACACACGACACATAAAACAGGCAAAGCCATCTGACTCACCAGTTGAACACTGGTACATGGTATTTGCCATCGGTACTTTACCAGTATATAATGGTCTAAGGCTTTGACATAAATAAACTTGTCACTGACGTAGACTCAACTTAGGCGGACAATTTATTGCCCAAGGCTTCTCCGCATCAGAACTGTCGATACAAGTGAACATTTCGGCACATCCTCACTCAAAGATCCGATGCAGAGAAGACGGAGCCATCGCCCCTCCAGCGGCGCGAACGATCAGCTTTATCAAAGGATCAGTCTTGAAATACATGAATGGGATGCGAATTTACAGATCGCGACCGTCACGGAGTAAACTGCCAGGATGTCCAATCCAATCCATTAGTCTTAAAGCCGAATGCGCGTTAACAGAGGTTCCAAAGCCTGCTCCATCTAATATGCTAACCAAATTTGTTCCCAGAGTGGTGCATAGAAATCTGTCACATTTCAATCCTATCAAAAGTAAAATGTCAGCGTAACATGTGTGAACACATGTATTTTTTAGTGTCCTGATATGATTTCTTATTCATTTCCATCTGTTATGCCTTGTCAATTCCAAAACTCAACTCTATCCATATTCAGGCGCTTTCAGCCCAGTCCAATCTATAGATGTGTGGATGGCACGCTGGTCACTTACACACACGCACACACACGTACACTTAATCCATGGATTTATCACAATTGGTAAGAGTTCTACAGCACGTCTCAACGAGCACAGAACGCCACAGCTGATTTCCATTTGTAGAAAAACTGATGCATGTCAGTTTCCTGTGTTGTCATTGAATGAGGCACTTTGAAAATACCTTTCTGAAATACTTCAGAATTCACAGTCCTACCGAGCCCATTGTCCTCATACTCATACCCACCCATACCTCATACTCACACTCATACTCATACCTCATACGCTGGGTGGAGGTGAGACGTGCCATTGCATTGTGTACATGAGCCCGGTTCCCATTGCGGCCGTGCGTTTCCGTCCATGACGTGCAGCTGATCAATCAGCTAGGGCGGCGGGTGCGAAATCGCACCGTTTCCACGTCGACGAATCAGTATCGTCGACGCCGTCGATGGCCCTCTATGAACGCCATGGCAGGTATGTACGGTGAGGTGGGGATCACGCTACGCTGTCGTCAAGGACAAAATGAGTCTCTAGCTACGCTGCACCAATTATTTCCTCCGAACTTAAGACAGAACGCGTTATGTCGAGTACATAATTTATCTGGAGCATATTTCTCCGATAAACTTCTTGGAAACAATCACCCTTAGTTGTCATCATCACGAGATTTTGCAATGCGTCTCACTTCCCTGTAGCGATAAAGAAATAGTCTCCGGAGGGAGGACATTCCCCGTCCATAGCAACACAGAGAGCCGCTTGTACAGGGTCACACAGCGGCACTTGCTCAGAGCCGCGCACCACGCATCCCATCGAGCCACCACACATCCCACCGAGCCACCACGCATCCAATCGAGCCACCACGCATCCCACCGAGCCACCACACATCCCACTGAGCCACCACGCATCCCACCGAGCCACCACGCATCCCACCGAGCCACCACACATCCCACCAAGCCACCACGCATCCAATCGAGCCACCACGCATCCCACCGAGCCACCACGCATCCTACCGAGCCATCACGCATCCAATCGAGCCACTACGCATTCCACCGAGCCACCACACCTCCCACCGAGCCACCACGCATCCAATCGAGCCACCACGCATCTCACCGAGCCACCACGCATCCCACCGAGCCACCACGCATACCACCCAGTCACCACGCATCCCATCAAGCCACCACGCAGCCCACCGAGCCACCACGCATCCCACCCAGCCACCACGCATCACACCGAGCCACCACGCATCCCACCGAGCCACCACGCACACCACCCAGCCACCACGCATCCCATCAAGCCACCACGCATCCCACCCAGCCACCACGCATCCCACCCAGCCACCACGCATCCCACCCAGCAACCACGCAGCCCACCGAGCCACCACGCTCTCCATTGAGCCTCCACACATCCCACCGAAAAATGTAGTTGTAGGTAGGTCATCTCTATAATGCATCGATTTCCTTTTCATACGTTGATTCGTATGGATTGTATGTTGAGCGGCCGTCGGATGAGCGTAACGCTAAGCGGAGCCTTTCACGTAGACACTGGTTCCGACACCAAAATGGTCTCAAAGATGAGATAACATTTGGCCCAGCCTGGCAACCAAATGGTATTCGAGATTCATAACGTATCACGCAAATTAATTACATGACCGTCCGTATTACAGTTTCCACTAAAACTCGCGTGGTAGTGTCCCTGCACTGGCCGTTAACACAGCTAAACAGACGGTACTGCTAACATTCCTGCGACAGCTGGAGCACAACCTGAGCAACCAGACACGAGCTATCCAAATTGTGCAGATTAATAGCTGTGCTCGTCAGGCAACATGTTTCTCTGTCACGTGGATAGACTTGCGAACGGCGCAAATCGATTTGTATGTTTTGTGAGCATAGTCTGTGAAATTCAGTGCTTGCGATTGCACAACATGCTCGCTTGAACGATTAAACCTGATGCAATTTCGCTGATGCGCAGTGAACAGTAATTGAAAGTGCGTAGCAAAACATCAGCTTATTTGGGTTTCCTCCATCATCATCGCTTACTGTCTTGCTTCGTAATGAACGTCAAATGAAATGATGGAATACGAAATATACCATACCAAAATGCGGTCTAGGAGGTAATCATCAAATCCCGCCCTTTGGGTTTTGGTACTCACGGTGCCCCCTTTAGTAAGTCTATGGGACGCTAGCGTGTCATGTTCGGTGCAGCTTTTTGGAACGACATTCCCGACTTGTCCCGGTGATTCGCGGCGCAACCGCGCATCGCACAGAGCCATGTTAAGCGTACGAATTGCAGACGATGCATCAAGCGCTGCAAAAATACAGTTGAAAATTTGTTCCCCTACCTGCACTGGGTTCCGAAATATAGACACAACATGTGAAAAACAACGGAGACACCAAAATCCACTTCCCAGCTTGTGAGCGCACGACAAGTGATGTGTCACCGCATGCTTGTCACCACACAGTTGCTTGATCGATTTCCAAACGGCGTGTGATACTGCCGAGTCGCTCCGACCCGTCGCTATCGAGATATCGCTCCGCGATCTCGAGCAAATGCATTTCATCGCTCGGACCCGTCGCTGTCGAGATATCGCTCCGCGATCGCGAGCGAATGCCGTTCATCGCTCCGACCCGTCGCTGTCGAGATTTCGCTCCGGGATCGCGAGCGAATGCCGTTCATCGCTCGGACCCGTCGCTGTCGAGATATCGCTCCGCGATCGCGAGCGAATGCCGTTCATCGCTCCGACCCGTCGCTGTCGAGATTTCGCTCCGGGATCGCGAGCGAATGCCGTTCATCGCTCGGACCCGTCGCTGTCGAGATTTCGCTCCGGGATCGCGAGCGAATGCCGTTCATCGCTCGGACCCGTCGCTGTCGAGATACCGCTCCGGGATCGCGGGCGAATGCCGTTCATCGCTCGGACCCGTCGCTGTCGAGATATCGCTCCAGGATCGCGAGCGAATGCCGTTCATCGCTCGGACCCGTCGCTGTCGAGATTTCGCTCCGGGATCGCGAGCGAATGCCGTTCATCGCTCGGACCCGTCGCTGTCGAGATTTCGCTCCGGGATCGCGAGCGAATGCCGTTCATCGCTCGGACCCGTCGCTGTCGAGATATCGCTCCAGGATCGCGAGCGAATGCCGTTCATCGGTCTGATCGAACCGTTCTGGATACCTTGTAGCAAAATGGTAATGGATTTGACCAAAAAAGTTACATGCGTTATAGGATCACCAAGTTAGTTAGATCACGGTTAGACTCGAGAAAAAAGGGAATAGAACGATCATTTGTGCTATGCATGTCAACAACTTATAGAAGCCTGATAACCAAGAAAAAGGAAAGAACAAAACGAACACATTCACGCCGAATCCATGACACCAACAAACGCTACACCGGCTGCGATATCCTGACCGAGACATATCAAGAGACCCTGTAAACAGGCAATTCCCCGGGATTGTGTGCTATAAAATGTTGAGCGGATTCACAACCGTCTCAAGACACGCTCTCTGCATGCCGCTGTGCCTCAGGTGAGCTCCAGAAATATTGTGGCTAGCGGCATGGTACACACTCGCAATCAGATTGAAAATATTGGGCCTGCACAGTGTTTTCAACTTATATAAAATGTATTCAAATACACGGAAAGCAGCGGGATACTGCCGGCTTAAATTGGGCAAGAGCAATCACTGGTGATGCTTTCAACGTGACGGCGGTTTAGCTCTACGTAACTGCGTAAAGCGCAGAAACAGCTACATTTCAGGTCCCGGATTTACCAGGACTGACAACTGTCTGTTATCCTCACAATCGTAATTGCTCCGGTACAGACATTTTTGCCGTAATTGTAATTTTGCCACAATCGTAATTGCTCCGGTACAAGCCTGACCCATATAACAAACCACGTCTCTGTTCGCGGAAATTGCTCGCAGGAGAACGCTCTTCAAATCAGTCTCGAATGCACCAAACACGGCTCAGTTTCGGCTCACATCGAGGAAGGGGCGGAGAGGGATGTTCCCTAGCCCTCATATTGTTGCAACATCTCCCCCCCCCCCCAGCCCTAACTACTTACAGCCTGTCGCTGCGATGTTGCTGACGCATGTGCTTAACAACAGTGCCTTCCCAGTATGGCGACGCATCTCTTGCAGTCGGTCATCGCTATGATTGTGTGGAACGCATGTCTACTATTTTTCCGAAAGGCCAGATGGATTTAAAGCTCTTGTGGAATACCTAGAATTACATGGGTGGGAACGCCATCGCGACGTGGGAGCAGCGGAGCAAGAGGAGGAACAGGATCAAACGTTATCTTCTAATCAGCAAAAATCTGTTAACAATTCAATACACCAGCGCTCATTAATCAATATGCATCATGGACAAGGACATGCAATTCAGATGTGTTGGGTATGACCAGTGACCACCCTCCGCTGTCGCGACTGATTTTGTGCTGTCATGCACAATGCATGCCCAGCCTGTCATACGTAGGAAGGGCACCACGCAGTGCGGCACGCCCATTGCTCGGCCCCGAGGTGCGTCCGAGTCTCGCTGGAGCTAGCTGCGTGTACAGAGCCAGCCCCTCTCCTACCCAAAACCGAACGTCACATAACCGCTCTGCGCGAGCCTGCCGCCGCCCGCGGCGCGGACTGAGCCGGCCATTGGCTGGGCACACAGAGCCGGCACGCCATGTGAGGATTATCACGCCAGCAGGCGATACGGGTCGCCGGAGCGGGGGTCGGGGCAG
Source organism: Pollicipes pollicipes (assembly GCF_011947565.3). Lineage (NCBI taxonomy): Eukaryota > Metazoa > Arthropoda > Thecostraca > Pollicipedomorpha > Pollicipedidae > Pollicipes > Pollicipes pollicipes. The sequence goes on from NW_023596297.1 coordinate 4,712,416, forward strand.
GGCCAGCACCACCCAGCTGATACCATTGCCATACTTGTATCGCAGTTTGCTCTAGGATGGAAGGTTGACCTCGGTGGGGTATGGAATTGCTAACAGACACGGACGTGTCATCAACGTCCACCAACGGCTATGTTGTGAAGTTGTGGAAGACCGGTTGAAGTTCCTACCAAATTACAACGCACCAGTATTCTGTTTTTCGCTTCCCCGTGCACGCACCCGAGTAAAACTTCGCGCACGTGTACGAGCTAAACATTAGAAAGCACTCCAAAACTTGAGCAAGGCGCGTTTGTGCAACCCTACCCTTAAGGCTAAAACGTGGTGTCCAGAGGCTTCAAAATAATTGGGCAGAGTTTTCAGTTCCGCTTGTGATTATTTTTCCACTAGCCCAAGCTGCTCGAAGTCGGGCCTTGAGGATTGCTAGATGCGGCAGGAAAAACATACCGACATGATACTAACTTGGCCCACGATAAGTTGGCATCAACAGCGATGATGAACTGTCCGGTCTGATGGCTTCACGGAGCGTTAGATTTCTCGGGCTGATTCGGATTTGTCCAAGACGTCAGAACATCCACTACAGGAAACAAGAGACACGCCTTCGTAATTTGAAGAATCAGCGTACACGCACTGATGCTGGGCTGCAAGCCAGTCGTATTAGGTACGGAGGAGGCGTAGCCGGGCCAGTCAATCTATAGTAACCCAGGATCCTAACATATGTCCCCGAATTTAGGGCACTGTTTTGATCGCATTCACTTAACTGTATTTTTTTTCAGTTCGACGAAGACAAAACATTTGGCTAATCTGTCCTTTTCCCCATAAGTGCACGTAAGGACTGAGTGAGGATGGGCAGAGCCACAGGAATACGTGGATCGACGAGCCGCTTGGAATATACAGCAATCCAATGTTACGTAAACGGGTAACGACAGGAGCGTAGTGTCTTGGTACATACAGCAAGCCAATGTTACGTAAACGGGTAACGACAGGAGCGTAGTGTCTTGGAATATACAGCAATCCAATGTTACGTAGACGGGTAACGACAGGAGCGTAGTGTCTTGGAAATAATTGTCGTTGCACAAAATGTGTGTGGTGTTGATCTGAGTGTTAGTCTGTAATATTGATTTACGTTCCAGCAGCAAAGAAACATCGTCGTTTTCAGTAATTCCGAAAAAGAAAGCCTTTTTGAAATATGTTATTGGTTATCACTGACACTGATGAATGGTAATCCCCTTCTTCCATCCTCAGACCATACAAGCTTTTAAAGTGCGGTCAAAATCACTAGAAATCGGCTTCAGCCGATGGAACATGATTCAAAGTTTCAACTTCAAAAGATTATTGTCAGCGCATCCGGCTAATTTTGGCAAAAATGCCTATAACCCTTGGCTTGTACTGCTTTATCAAGTACTCTTCCAGCTGTGACTTCGTTTTCACGGGTATCAGGCATACACTACAACTAGGAGGGGATCAAGTTCATCCCCTTGATGTAATCTTGCCTTTAATATCAGATGTGCTAGGGATGCCTTATCAAGGTTATCTTGCCCTGCAAGCTCATGACAGAGTACTGGATTAGGGGTGCTTGTATGAGTGATTCCTGTGTTCGCTTCGTCATTGTACTTCATTACCTGCATTTACATATACATTTGCAAATTCAAAGTCCACTTGATATTTGAAGCCTTTTGCGAAGGGAATAAATGGGATGGACGAGGTTTTGATCAGTGACGTTAAAGGCTAGGTCAAATCACATATTAGTTAGTTTGATTGTTACCGCTGATCCTATGCCGTAAATGAAAGAAAGTAGAACTTCACGATCTGACCATTGTGCGAGCAACGCACACGCACTTAATTTGATGATTTACCTGAATATTCCAACTCTTCTTGGCTTTATGTCAGGAAGAAAAGGCAAACCACGAGGTCAAAACAATCCTTTGATATTCTACCTGATGTGGTGTCGTGGATGCTTATATGACTATGAATGTCTATGCGCGCCTCGCGGTACGATTCATCTAAAAACATGGCACAGCCTGTCTTAGCTGCTAATTTGCGAGTACTGAGAACTTCCAGCCGCTGTCTCTCGATCCGGCTACTACGCAGCTAACTAGAATGGGGCAGAGGCAAACTAGTGGCTTACGGTTGGAGTGGTATCTTGCGCATGCTCTCAACAATGCTTCACTAAGTGCTTCAATAGCTGATGAAAACCCGGGCACGCCATCCCATTGAAAGACGGACAAAACTTCTCTGTAAACTTCATACCGCGCTGACAGTCCCTGGTTGTCTCATGTCGCTGACATTCGCCAGACATTTGAAGTCCTTTGACCGGCAGATAAATCTTTACCACCTCGGAAGTGCCGGACCGTTTCAGTCAGTGTTAGGAATGTCGGTTCTGGCGCTGCTTACCATCCAAGGACCCCTGGGTTATCAAACTTGCACTTCCGAGAAGCCGTGATCAAATGGAATTATGTATGCGATGCATGTTGCCTAATTAATGCTCGTACCAAAACCATACTAGTGGCTAATAAGATAAGGCAAACTCTTGGTTCTTAAATAGATGTGAATGCATTTGTGCGTGCGACATTACGCCATCGGAAACAGAAAACGATTCCAGTAATCATCAAGCCAATATTTTCAACAGCCATGTTAAGTGCACACTGCACGATCCAGTCCCGAGTGAACTGTGCATGAATGTGTTTCGGTACCTTTTATTGCAACGCAACTACAATTACCATGGTCCGAGGGGGGATTGCAGTGCACGAAGACCAAGGCCGCCAGCAACAGATCGTCAGCAGACGTCGGCCGGTTTACCAGACTACGCTCAAGTCACGTGTCCTTACTTCCCTCCTTTTTATACCTGGAAACGCCTATGATTTATTCCCACAGACGCCGTTTAATCGCGATAATTTATGACGGCGAACATAAGCTCTGTGGCAAGCAATTAATGATCAGCTTCTCCTTTAGCCTCTCTTCTCCTGGTAAGACCTATCATACAGTATTTTGGGCTTATGACTACCCTGCCGCCGTAGCAACGCACCATACCATTGACCCCACCGAACTTAATAAAAACCCGTCTTGAGGATCGTCCATCTTCCCTGTTTCTGTCTTCTGTGTGGTTCTATTAATATATGACTGCAAAGGGTCGCCTTGACATGCCAGTCTGTGCCACATTAGCTATTGATGTGTCGTTAATTGCGTCGAAAATCAGTTGGTCGTGTCAGCTGTCGCCTGGCCTCCAATAACTCGAGAACTGTCGATGGCAGACATCCAAAACCTCGCATGCATTGAATCAGCGTGAAGAGAATGTGGTTAAGGTCACACTTCCGTCTACATGGGACGTGGTGCGTCTGGAACAAGCCTGTCTTATAGGATTGACGTTGGCGTTGGTCGTCTCCGCGTCATTCGAAACTTGTAAGGGGAGCGAAGAATACCGGTTTCCGTGTGCTGATCGACACCACCTAGCATCGGTTTACGTTTGATATGATGTTCACACCTGATCCGATGTCAATGAAACTCATCCTGATCCTAAATTCAATTGTTTTGTTGTCTCAGGTACAATCTCAAACCGATATGAATTCGCGTGGCACTCCTTTGTCGCATCAGATTAAACGAATCTCCATTCAATGGTCTATTACTATGCAATGTTTGGCGCTGCTGCACTGTACCGTTCAAAAGTTGTTTCAGAAAACTTTCGAGGAGGTGAAACTGATACCCCACCTGAACGCGTGTGAACGACGGTTTGGTGGCAAAAAAACTGACAAGAGCTGCCTCAAAATATGATGTTTCTTGGATCGTGCTGGCCCTTGCGGAGGGTCTAGCACTTTAAAAAGGCCCTAGGGAGTATTTTACTTTGTACAAGTCAAGCTCATCTGTACGCTGAACGGTAGGGTGTGTCATCGGACACATTTGTTTTAAGATAACTTCATCACGGCACCACGGCCATCCTCCGGGAGATCGAAGTACTGCAAGTGAGTGCTAGGGTGGTAATTTCGCACGACGTTTTTGGCAGAATTTAAATGTCATACAAATGTTCCATGACGCAGACAATGACGTACTGAGCAGCATGTTTCCTTAAAAAGTCGTCTAGAGCAGTCTTTCCCCACTTAAAAATATGTAAAAAATTGTAAGTGAGATTTTTTCGCGGTATCTGATGTTTGCCTCAGTATGTTCAAATGTGGAACATTTCCTTCAACAAAGCGATGACGCTGTCATCTAGCGGCAAAACTAAAATTCGGCTTGAAGCTGAAATAGAGGTAGTTTTTAAACTTCTAATAACCTAAAAATTGTCCCAAATGTCCTGGATTTGTTAAGATTGACATCAGGACGCCTTTACTCTTAAGACCACGTTCCAAGACTGGGCGAGGATCGCGCAGCACCGTTTGCGCGCTGTGTGAGCAAATGGCAGGACAGCAAATAGCGAAAGGGTGAATGTTTGGCGCCGCCGGGCACTGTCGCGCCCGGCGGTGCCAAACTAGGCAGCTCGTTATGTCGCGGGAAAGAAAAAGACCATGGTCAGTTACGTGGTAATCGTTAGCAGAGTCAGTTGCTAGCAGCCAGCTCATCATGTATAGCCGTTCCATTTTTATGCCCGCAGGCGATACGAGTAGAAGATGCCGACAAATGCGGCGAACCCGACGCCAGGTTCGGCCGCATTGTAATTTTAAGCTGATACAGAGGGGAGGGTGAATAATTTCCGGATTTTGATGATTAATATTTGAAAAGTGTTTATTCAAATTGTTCTACCTCATTTTAATTTTTCCTCGGTGGGCAATGGTCGTGACTGAAAATTCGGCAAAATACAGCTTAACGAATATCACATATACAGTTATTGTAAGGTCATCTTTCTTTATATTATACTGTACTTTGGCGGTTGGAAGGATCTCACTTCTGTCAGCGCAGGGAATGTGTGCCAAGAAAAGCACATATTTATGACATCCGAGCACGGTGGGGAATACACCTCACACTCCCGCCACAGTCTAATAAGGCTATCACCCAGCTCAGTGAACTGCAGACGATATCCTGCGAGTATGGCGGAGACGTGACACTATGACGCCATCTGCCGGCTGCTTGAACTGATCAACAATAGACCTGCACATTGGTCCATCTGACAGCAGCATGCCAGCGAGCTTATAGTTAATAGCTGTTCAAGGAACATGATTTGACAGCTGCACTGGAGTCGTTGGCGGGATCGCTCGGCAAAGCGGCTGCAGGAGCAGTGCGTAAGCTGCCTGTCGTCCAGAACAGCCTTATCAGTGGCAGAAGACATAAATGACATCTGATGACCCATCCCTCGCTGTGCCATAACCTTCGCCGATGCACACATTTCTGAATTCGTCTGAACACATATGGCAGCATGTTAGGTGCAGTGCAGGTGGCCAACGAATGGCGCATGTGTGCTGCTGGGATTTATGTCGATGGCAAATCCGAACACCCAGCTTCAGGAATGTGCTAAGTACCAGGTGCACCACTGGTACTTACATGGTTCCACAGAAAATGACACATGTCTCGGGGTGCCAATGAACATCCTGTGTTCTCTGAAACTCCCGATGGCTCCACCACGCTAAATGCAGGAGGTAATGCAGCCCGTCATGGAGAAGAATGCGTACTGGCTTCATCCAGAGGATGTACTTTTGATGATAAAGAGTAACAAGGATGCAGGAATCAGAACGGAAGTCGTAAAGTGTGTCGAGAAATACCGCCCTGAGTCGCAGGATGATGTCGGCCCGTTCGCTCTACCAGCTGTGAGACTCGCTGTCAATCATTCTGAGCTGTTATTCGACAGGGACGCAGAGCTGGCGACAGAATGGCCACTGATAACACATCTGAGTGCACAAGAACCCAGAAACACCGAAGAACCTCGCTTATAAGGAATGCTTCCCGGTCCTCACTCAGGCCGTAGGGAGGGCGGTCCGAGTGGTGACAGAAGCGTGACATCCCGCGATAAGCATAGGGGGCCACATGGGTCTACATGCGCACGCCTGAAGCACGTAAGTCTCACGCCAACGCCTTTAAGAAAGCGGGTTTTGCTTTTTTGCCTGATCAACGGCGCGGATGAAAACGGGTGTTTACAGGAAAGGCGACCGCGTACAACAATGAGTCCCTTCTTTTCCAAACTTAACGTTTCAGTTGCACCGATTTTGACACACCGGCCTTATCCTTCCGGCATGGGAGTGGGTCGCTCCACAGCTTTATGAAGCTTGCGATGGCCCGTGATGCGTGGGACTATACTTGTGCAGAAATAGGAGCTGTAGGATAGCGAAATGTGCATATCAGACTCAACACCCGAAGCTGTTTGGTATGGTTATATGCTATGTTTCGTGGTCGCTGAAATGCTGCGCATGTTGGACGATGTTTTCAATAGCTGTCCGTTACAAAATAAGTTGTCCACCCATTTGTCTGTTTCACCGAGTTTATCAGAAAACATACACTGCATGTCTCATTTCAATATTTATATTATTATTTCATTTCAATTCACATAATTTTATATCAATATTTTTATCTCCGAGTTAATCACAAAACATGCACTGCATGTCTCATGTCAATATTTATATTATCATTTCATTTCAATTCATATCATGTGATATCAAGATCATCATTTCAGCTGTAGTTTGTACCACCAGATGTCAGCTCTGAGAGGAACATGAAAAAGTATATCGCCTGGCCCAGGTTAGGCTCGTAATCTTTCGAAGAAATATTTGGTGATGTTTAGTACAGGTCATTCCGCACCAAATTATCGCCGGTTGACCATGTTCTGCGCGGCGCCCCCAACTGGGTGGTTGCATCAAAAGAAACGCTGCCAGTGATCGTGGATGATGAGCAGTAGTAATACATGTTTAATCACAGCCTTTTGACACTGAATCACGAATAATTTATCACTAGGGCTTATGTAGCATCTACGTGCCATGAAAATAAGTGATTTTCATTGCCAGTTATAAATAGGCCTGCACACTGGCACACACTTAATTCACAGCCAGTTGCTCGTTTGGCCTTTTTGCAACGGAGTCAAGCAGCGAGATTTTGACAGGTGTCTCCCATTCTAATTAACGATATATTTTACAACACCGTTCTTTAAGGTGATGCGTTATATTCTACAGAACCTTTTCTAGGGTGATATGCTTTACTTTACATATGACCTATGCCTATATGACCTATTCATATATTACAATGACCTCACTATCTGAGGTGACTCCCTGCGATATATCCGTTGATAACCCTTCTGATCACTCCTACATTTGTCCCAACGTTTGAGTATAAATATGTATATACCGTCCAAACGCCCACTCATTTAAGTTCCATCACATCTTCATGACATGAACGATTTTTCTACAGGAATATATTCAAACACAAATTCGTATCCAAATTCAGGTACACTCTGATATAATTGCGAATCACATCATCAATGCACATTGTATCAAGAATTGCATACATGGAGACCACTCATGGAGCAAACAGCATTCATAAGCTATGGATCAGGAAAGCTTCCTCAAAATCCATAACAAAATAGGTCGTCAAAAAAAGGTCAAGCAGCCCTCATTCCACAACGTTCTTGACTATATGTCGTGCCGGGATGGGACACTGGATGTATGGGGTCGGATTCCCAGCGGTGCCTGCCGTTCCTGTCAGGGTGACCGGCAGGCGACGCTAGCCAGCCTCAGCAGCTCAGTGCGCTGTAAAGCCCCAATGACGAAGATGACAGTTTGAGCAACATGTCTGGGTGAGCTGAAAATGGCATGCTCGAAAGCTGAAACAAAAACCTGCTGAGATACCCAAGGACCAGTCAGAAGCTTACTGTTGCTTATTAGCTCAAAAAGTAAGAAGCATGACATTTCGCGCAAGATCAGCAGTGCGGAGGAGGGCGGCTTGCATGTGCGTAGAAGAGCGGTTATACAGGGGTGAGGGCACGCAGGAATGATGTGAGTGCTTAGTATGGTCCTGGTGTAGAAGAGAATGGGTCCTGCAGTACTTCTGATCACCTCTTCACGGACGGCGATTTGGTAGACATAAGTGGCGGGCTACCCAAGACGGTGCCCACCAGTGGCGGTACCTGTATTATTGACACGATCGATGGCCACACGGCTCCATTACCTTCCCACGCTCATGGTGTTCATCGGCAGGGGATTGGTGTGGCGGGTACCCTGTCCCGGGATCTTGCACTTCACCGCCGGCCGATTATCAGTGCCGTGGGACTTAAAACCCGGCTGCGTGATCCGCACCACGAACAACTGGCCGGTACCATCACAATGTTGCAAAAATAGTGATACAACGCGGTGTTTGGTACAGATGTCATACCTCGAGCACAGGTGGAGTCCAAGCGTGTGTGCGTTGTGCGATTGAACTTCGCGTCCACGACTCCGCCAACTGAATTCCTCGCCGGACCATATGGCCCGTGACGTCACAGACGGCGCCGCCGATGTGACGGGCTCCGTTTCCGTCGGGCGCTGACTCCGCCGCGGACGGCTCGCTCACCTGGGCTCCCATGTCGACGGTGCGCTGCGCGGGGTCGGCGTCGCCGCTGGCCGCCGTCCGCCGCCCGCCGCCGTTAAATACCGGCCGCGTCGGCGGCGGCGCGTCGCCCACGACGTTCCGTGACGCCGCGCCGTCCGGCAGCCGTCGCGCCCGCCTGACCCAGTGACGTGCCGGGTCGGAATGGCTGGTGGCGCGTCCGGTTGCACGGCACCGCGGGCCGCCGGTGGGGCTGGTGCCACCGCGAGCGCCTGGTGGTCCGACTCCGGACGTCCCCGCTGGGAGCTGGGGGTCCCTCGACAGACAGGCTGCTGGTGTGGAGCGATAGGTGCTGTGAGTTATGATGTTAGGCGGTTATTTTATCGGAGCGCGTTGTTTTCTCACGCAAGGGAACGATGATCATGTGCAAAACACCATAAGTACGGGATCATATGAGAGTAAATAATAGTAACTTGGCCAAAATGATATCACCCTATTTTGGATGACAATCCTTCGTCGGACGACGAGCAACAAGTAATTCGATTCATCAAACACACAATAATTATGGTCATTTTGAGCGAAAAATCACAGAAATCATGTATGTCCGGGACATGAAACCTACCATTAATTAAAGGTAGCCTGCTGGTCCCATATGAGCCAAACAAAAACGATCGAGCATAGAAAATGCAAGTGGGATAATCCTAGATGTAGTATGCCCGCCAGTATCCGCTATGTAGCTTACAATATCTGCGAAAACCTCTCCAAGCCTTTTAAGCCCGCGCGTTGCAGGTCTGTGGGCTCAAAAATGCCGCCTCTGATCCAGAGCAAACAACCATGCAGACAAGGTAGCAAGTAAACAGCATGTGGCAAAGCAAAAACAAAAATTGTTCCTCTTCGAGCATGACACTGGAATTCATGTTGCTCTCTTCACACATAATTCGGAAGTACGTAAAACGCAGATGTTACATTGTGACGATTCGATAGCTAAGATGTCCTGCAATAAACTAAAAGCTTAGTCAGAACTGAAGTACAGCATCAGCCCAGTGTTCCTACCGCGGCGCAGTCATTCGAGCCGTGTTTTTATAACCTGCGCCCGGATCCCATTGGAAGTCCCGTCCACTCTTTTGCGTTCTGCTCCAATAGCTGCAATTATTATAATTATATAGTGGTCAAACTCAGTTCAATTATGAATGTTTCTAAACAGCATATTATAGCCATTGGTCTCAAATAGCTATGTTTACCTGCTTGAAATCTCTAAGCTGTAATGAAACTGAAAGGTCTTTGAGCTGGAGTCACATTCTGATGAATTGTTGCCTCGTGCCTGGGAGAAACGCTGCAGTCATCCATTATCTTGTTTTGCGAAAAAACCTTAAATCTTAAGTGCCTTTTCATTACACGCCAAATTCGCGTGAGGCGCTTCGCAACGCGTAACGTCAGATTCTGGGGGGGGGGGGGGGGGGAGGCAGTGGTGGCGGCAGCCCATCGCGTTGTTTGAAAGGTGGGCGGCGGCTAGGTTCCTTCTTAAATATTTCTTCTTGTAAGCGGCGTCAGGTGGCGTTGTCAAGAACAAATATCCCTCTGCATGGATTCTGCAAGGCTGACACGGGCCATCTGCTAAAGGGTGATGTGTTCATAATTTTGAAACACCTGAAGGCAGACCCGAACATGGTGCGGCCTGAGTTTCGCCACCTTTAAACTCAAAGGTAGGTAGAAGTAAGCCGCACATCCTTTCGCAGCGTGCATGCCTTAACTCGAAGTGATCCCCAGACTTCTGACCATTTATTAAGTACACATCTCATAAAGTAAAGCAACTCTTCGATGATGATGAAGTGAGGGATTCAAAGATAACATGGAAAAGGTGATTTGACAAAACAAAACAAAGGAGCAAAACATTACACTATTGTGTACATGCATGGTGCGTGTGCATGTACGCGTGTATGGTGTACATTTCAAACCATTCATATACACCATACATGTATACCATGCATGTTTGGCGTACATTTCAAACAACGCGATGGGATGCCGCCGCCGCTGTCTCCCCGAAATCTGACGTCGCGCGTTGCGAAACGCCTCAGGCGAAATGCATCAGTGCTTTGCAGCGTGCAGTGGCAATGCATGCCAGCTTTGTGCCATTATCGTCCATTGAGGTTATCGAGGCTGCACAGACGGGTGTAAAATGGCGCGCAGAAGGGCGCACGTGCCTTTGTTCCCAAATATGCACAAGCTGTGCTCATTGCAAAAAATACTTGCAACCTAAAATAGTGAGTGATTCCTTCATGGGTGAACAACTGAACGGCTGGACGGCCGAGGGTAAGAGGTGTCGCTGTTCTCACTCGGGACGGGAGCAGTCCGGCGCACATCACAACAATTACAGCGCCCTCTCTTGGCAGCAGCCTGCAATCGCTTTAAACACTTATTTTGGCTTTGGCCGCTTGTTTTGTTTCGACACCGCCCTACGGTAAGCGGCGAACCATGTTTAGCTCCGTGTGCCCGCCTCAAAGGTGCGCGGTGGCTGACCTTGAGGCGAAGGTCTTTGATTCGGAGGTGGCTGTGTTATGTGCCGACGTTGACTGTGACGTTACCAACACTAGCATCTGCTCCCTGACCATCCAGTGATAATGTTGTGATAAGCGCCGATGTTGACTGTGACGTTACCAACACTAGCATCTGCTCCCTGACCATCCAGTGCTAAGGTTGTGATAAGCGCCGATATTAACCGTGACCTTAAGGAGCCGCACTGTGATTGCCGTAAGTACTCCCTGAATTTTATCGGATTTTTCGTTTCTGTGGCACATCATCTCCAAAACATATTCATCAGGATCTGTTCTAGGTTAGGAACGATTCCAGTCTAGTCTAGCGCAGTGGCACCCGGCTTTGTATTTTCAGTTTGCGTCGGTTTGTACGTGCGTCCAGTTCTGTATCCATCGCCAGGTATCGGCTGCCGCCTGTCACCGTCCTTGACCGTGTTCTGCATCGTCTTGACGTGCTTCCGTCTTACCATGATCTTGCTAGGACTGACTGGGTATGGTGGTTCCATCTGCAACTTTGACTGAAGAATGGCAACGTTTTTTCCATGTGTTCACTCTCATCACTGACGCCCACGTCTCGTTTCGCTTCAGCCCGTTGTGCGGGAAGGTACGATCAATATCAAAACTAAACCGTTGTATTACTAAAGATTTGACTCATAGATAGTTGTGACGCCCATGTCGAATTCGCTGCCTCAGAGACGCCGCCAGACATCTTATTTTGGCTTTCATTAAGGTCAGGGTCCCTGACTTCAAATGACCCCGATCAAACCTTTTCTGCTCGGAAGACTCCTCTTCGTGTCGTTCCTGATGCTTATTTCAAACTGAAATCTGCAAAACAATTCCGAAGATTTTGGTAAACTTGACCATTTAAGGGTCAAATAAGGTCATTGGCCTCTGACCGGCGGTTGCATGGGATTGCTTGAGAGCGCATCGAACATCGATTTGAATTCCGACCTTACTTGGCTTTATTTTGACACATAGGTCATTATCGGGGAATTACAAATTTGATACAAATGAGTTCACGTGGCTTTGAGCTATTAAGATGTTCGTAGCCAAACGCGGTATTCTACGATTTCATGGTAGACCAAAAAGTAAACGATTTTCAAGGGCTGATAAGCTGTTAAAGTATAAGCCGGTGGTGGGTGGAGACTGTCAAAGTTCTGGGGAGTACAACCTTGTCCGTGGACTGGGCACTACGCTCTGGCGCAACGTTCTAATGCTGGAGCAAAACACGTGGCAGACAGGCGATGCGGCAACATGTGCCACTGCTTTGCATGCCAAAAAAGGCGACTTTTGTTCGGCAGCTTCCCGTTGACAACATGACATTCTGGAATAATTTGTTGTGCTATAAGCTGATTAAAAAGCCGGTACACAAAACCGGGGCAACATGCAAGCGATGAAAGGAATGCTGACCGTCGCTACAAACAGCAAGACTAAATGATGTGGGTAGTTTTGGCGAGACGCAATATCAAAGGGTTGTTTTGATAAGAAGAAATGGTTGGAAAGTGGGCGGGGCAGACAGGGAGCGGTGAACGCCATCGTCCTTTTGTATCGGTGATATCATCGCAGAAGACGAGAGCAAATTCTTTGTGTTTACGGGGTACAAATAATTAGGGATTTCGAAACTTGTTCAAAGTCATTCGCGCAAGGAAGCGGTCTCTTAAGTATTCGAGCGCGTCGAGAGGTGAAGCACAGCTACACAGTTGAGCATATTACTCTTACGCCAGGCTGGAGCCTCAGGTAAGACCACGCTACAGTCAACCACGAGACCTTCCAGGTCCCTGATGGCACGCACCCACATCGCGTACCAAAATAATCCTGCTAAATGCATGAAATGTGCTGGCCGAGCAGTCGTGATACCGGTACGTGAGACATATTGCGTCATGACTTCAAAAGTCCTTCGGTGACGTGCATTCTCTGTGTTCGATTTTTGTTGTTGAAAATTTGATGTTGTTTTTGTGCCACACGTAATGATAGTCGACCTCCCCAAGCAGCACTACATAACCGAATTCAGTGTAACAAAATTGGCCTCTTCGAAGCTGCGATAGGTGGTTGTAATTGGCATTCATCGTTTTCGTAGGAGACAAAGTTTTTCATTCCGAACAAACGTCCTTTGACACTGGTAGGGGTTTTGCCGCTTAATTGCAACAGAATAGCAAAATCGTTACCAGACATTTTTCACCAAAGTGCATTTCAATTGATTTTGAGCTGCATTTTTGACAACCTGTAAGGTCATCAGTCAAACAACATATTTCAGCTAAGCCCTATCTGGGTGATTTTGCGCACGGCCAGCATCTACTGTCTTAATTTGTCCGATCCAACGGCCTGGTTCTGATATAAGCGGGGGGGGGGGGAGTACAATGACTCATTCTCATACATTCGGTATCAAGGTCATACTCCAGGCCTGCCGGGGAAAAGCATATTCATTCCCACTTCAGGCTCATTTGCGGAAAGACGTTTCAGTGAATGATATGCTAAGATTCGGATGCATTCGTCTTCTAGGGGGGTGCGCCATTTTTTATCCCTTTTCACGTCGGTGTTTTTTTTCGACTGGTACATAACTCGGTTCCGCCGCATTCCACAGGCACCTAATCCTGAAACAGGCTGCAGATAATATAATCAGAGGGCAAATCTCATCGCTTTTTTCAGGCCGATTGAAAAAGCCATTAAACTGTACTCCGGAAGTATTTTTGTTTCGTTACCACGTATATATACTGCCATTATTATCATGTATACTAGATTCTTTTACATCTGCGCATTTGGTCCGATCAAACTACATCATGCAGCACCGCAAACTTGAAATGACAAATAGGTACATGACGGTGTCGGAGCAAAAAAACAACATGATTGCAATGAAAGGACACTGTAATTTTGATAGTTCTGACTGCACGTTATACACACTACACACTGCTTCAGTTTGTGCTATTTTTGAACATTTCAGATTTGGCACCAAATGAGTTCACTGTCTTTTATGCTTGTCTGCAAGGGACGTTTCTGTACTTTTCACTTTTTGTTGGATCAGACGTGTCTGATTTGATCGGAAATAGCAGATTTCGGCAAATGTTTTTGAATAGCTCATAATTTAGATTTCAAGTAGCACCCTGCGGGGTAAGTCTCGTTGACCTACTTGCTCATCACCATGAAAATATTGTTTTCCTTTGCTTGGATCTTTGTTTGAGCGAGACTGTTTGTGATGTTTTTAATCCCCTAATTGGTGAAAATACTTGTACAATAAATACTGCGAGAGCTGAAAGCACTGCTTAGCGAAAAGATGTACAAATTTAAGTTCCTTATCACGCAGATTCTACGCAACGTCACGCTATGACTTTGAGTTTTCCGTATGGCGATGCAGCGTGTAAATGCACGATGACATTTTTGAACACGCACTTTTGTTCCTTGGAAAAGACTTGAGTGTGAGAGTGTGATCAAAAGTGACGCTCTGGTTCGAGTTTCAACCAATGCGTTCTCGTTCAGTGGGCTTTGCTGCCTACTGTGCCAATCACAGACGCTCGTTTGTGCTGACGTCATTCATGCCGGTAGAGGTGCCACTTTTACTTCTGCAGGCCGGTAATGCACGGATCAAAACAGCCTTAAAGTGATGCCTCGAGTCCACAGCAGCTTAAGATGGCCGTCAGCCTACTCTGTTGTCGTAAGCTGTCGTCGACTGGACCTACACTCTAGGACTTCAAAAACGTTTATCGCTGCCACAAAACGTTGGCAGCGTAATCTGGACTCTAAAATCGTTAAAACGAACCTCTTCATTATACATTGATGTTGTTGCAGGGGCATGACACATTGTTATTATTAGACGTAGCTGTCCCGAGGTTTCCACGGAAATGTTTTGGAATACCCCCAAAAGATGGGAAACTGTTTTTAACTGCAGTGTGATCTGTAGTGAATAACTCTGTCCGAGCGGTGGAATGTTACGTGAAATAACAATATGCATACATCAACAACGCTATGATATCGCGGAAAACATTAGGTGAAAGTGTGGAGCGGAGGCAGTTCATGGAGTGGAAGAGGAAATCCTCGGGAGTTGGCTGTACATACGCATGGAGTGTAGTATGAAGCATATGCTTTCTCCAAATGAACGCATTTACGGCTCTTTGGTGCACCAAAACTATAGCATTCACAAATCAAAACACAACAGACTAAAACGAACTTGGGAAGTCCAGTGACTGCCTGAGTACTCAGTGTATGATCCGCATAATTGACTTTGTTTCTGAGTGACATTCGCTCTGCACGGACCACACAACTATTATGACTTTCCAGCCGGGGCGTTATGCACATAGCCTTGTTGCCAATTAGGGTGATGTAGTGGCTGACATTATATTCAGTTGGTTTTGATCTAGTCAGCAGGGAGATACACTTGTGATCCATTATTCCGCCAAAATTACGTCTGAGAACACACTCCATCCCGAGTTTATGAAGCGAGGCACACGCTGCGCTTAACTTGATTATGTCCTTGCCTTGCGCAATATTGGATCAGACGAGTTTGCGGCCAGGGCTTCCACTGCCGCCCCGGTTCCGCTTACTCTCGTGATGGTGATTGGTGCGCGGTGCATTACATTAACGGCGACCTGTATTTGAAATGGTGCCTCCAATGCACATGAACCGGTTGAGACCTAGGTAAGGCATAGTTTGGTGGATCAGCGGACTCGACGCATGGACCAGAGTGGCCTTCGAAGGTGATGAATTCACGTCGGCATTCCTCTTTCAAAGTGATTGATTAACCTGTCCAACAATGCTCATATTTGGTTTCTACGAATACGAAACTCTTATTGCAAATCTGAAACCCTGATTGGATGGGGTTCAATACCCCCAACCCCACCCCTTGCCTCTCCAAACGTTGTTTTAAGGACATCTCCCAAGCATGTCCTGCAATCGCGCTCTAGTCTTCAGGGCATCTGTTACGCATGTTTAGGCACAAGAAGATGTGTCCTTACTTCTTCTGGTTTCGGAGACGCGACGTTTTTTTAGGGGGGGGGGGAGCTCTGCATGACAATCGACGGCCTGCGCGGCAGCAGATGGCGACCAACAATTCCACAGTCCGTGCCTGGCAGTCCGCATCATATTAAAAACGGCGAACCAGGGCGATGATTCAAGGGAGCGTTCTGCCTTCGTAGGAGGTTTTAAAACTGAAATAACCATCTTGGAGATCATTCGGTGCAGCTCAAATTCCTGTCCTTCTTAAGACCCAAAACTCTCTGAGCTACACAGTTTCTGAGCTACACGACGGCGAAGATGTTTAGACTATTTCGTGCGGACCTTTCCAAGGTTACCCAGGTGTAACGCCATTCAAATCCTATGATTTCACTGCTATGCGGCGTTCAATTCCAATAAAAATACACTTGTCGAGTTATTCATATCTGGCGTTCGTGGGCACGAATTCCAGATATGACAACTGTCCATTAAGCTCTCAACTAATGTTGCGCAATCTATGCAAAATTCTAACACGAATTACGTTTTCTGCTACTTAATACGAAAAGAATGCATTCCCTCTAGTTATACGGAATAGGACTTGTAATCGAATAGCTTAAGACTAGCGCTATGATTTAGTATGTGCGTACTATAATCACATTAGCCACGGACACCACGATAAATGGCCAAAACACAGGCGCGTAACAATGTTTGGTGCGGCCCACATTCAGCACCGCTGCGGCCACCTATCGGGAGATTTAAGCGCTGCGAGTAAGTGCTGTCATGAAAACGCTCCATCCCTCAATCAAGCAATGGCGCATTGAGGAGCAGATTTACCAAGAAGGGAAGTTTTTATCTAGAACAGTTTTTCACTTAAAAGTTTACCACTTGTTTTAAGTGAGCTTTTTTGCGCCATATCTTATGCTTGCTTTATGTCTTCAAATGCGGAGCACTCCATTTAAAGGGAATGCTCCACATTTGAAGATATCGAGACAAGCACCAAATATGATGAAATACGCTCATTTGTGGCAGTTTGTATACTTTCAAGTGCAGAAACTACTGTAGACAACAAAATGTTGCTATTTGTAACTATGATCCTCAATACGTCATCCCTGCATTACGCCATAAAACGTTTGTATGTCAAAGTCGCTGCCAGACTGGCCATGCGGCATTGCCACCGTAACGGACTGGCTGACAGACTTGTAGCACTTCACCTGGCCGCGAGGTGGCGCGTTAATTGGTGTGTGTTTGCAGAACTGGAATGTCGTTGTGTGCGCGTGTTTGGCCCTTCCTCGTGGTCTTCATGCATATTTGTCAGTGATTTTGAACTGTTTATTTGCATTCACACAGCCGGTTGCGGCACTGATCTAACTTATTTCATTCCCAATGTTTTTTTCCGTCATGGCCAGTCTCAATGCCCAAATTCCTTATATGCGGCATAAAACGTGATCCGCGTTCAAAACTTGCACTCAACGCATTGGAGGAAATGTTCACATTTGGCGATATTGGAGCAAGCATCAGATATGATAAAACCAGCCCACTTATAACTACCGGCATGCATTTTAAGCACAAAAGACCGTTCTGGACAGCACAATTCTCTGTTTGGTAAATATGCCCCTCAATGCCTCATGGTTTGATTACGTCATCGTGCCCTGCTCAACATGGATTGAGAGCCAATCGGCAACTTCCCATGGAAGGCAAGAAGTTATGGATGATGACATCTTTTAGGTGTTTTAGTGCCGAGTCTAATTTAACCATCTCTGATGATGAGTCGAAACTGAAGACAGGTGGATTAGTTTTTGGGACTATCGGCCTTGTCTTTTGTATAAGTATGCACGCAAGGTCTCAGCCAGTTAACTGTCCGGTCAGATGTTGTTTAGCCCTGTGAAGAAATGGATCGTCTTTGAATTTCAATCCATGTAGGCGTCACAGCCCGAATTTCCCCCTTGGAATTACTGGCATGTGAACTGAGGTCTTCTGATTGTACATTCAGTGCTCTTCCAACTGAGCTAACTGGGAAGGACTAATACGCACGCTTTGTAATCTTATTACGTCGCAGTAATCCTCCAAAATAATAGGCTTCGAATAGTTTTGTATTACTTTGCCTGGGTTACCGTATCAAGGGACTACCCTTGATGGTGTCGGCGCGCAAGACCGCTCTTGCACATACCAACGATGTATTTACCCAATTGTACACATGGAAGATGCAGCAAGAAAAACACTGATGATGCACGCGACAAGAAACACAAGTAGTACTTGCCTGATCGGGGAAAACTCCCTCCTCCCCAGCCCAATTCATGTTAATTGGTAATAGTATGCTGCACCTCCGAGCACATTAATCTTACCACATGCATGACCTTCGGAACGAAGGTGTGTGTGTGTGTGTGTGTGTGTGTGTGTGTGTGTGTGGTGTGTGTGTGTGTGTGTGGTGTGTGGTGTGTGTGTGTGTGTTGTGTGTGTGTGTGTGTGGTGTGTGTGTGTGTGGTTGTGTGTTGTGTGTGTGTGTGGTGTGTGTGGTGTTGTGTTGTGTGGTGTGTGTGTGTGTGTGTGGTGTGTGTGCGTGTGTATGTCTAAAACACATCCAAACTACACATCGATGTGCTCAGAAATAGGCAACGAACGCATCCAAATGGCTTGGCTTAGTGGGTAGTTCTTCATTTGCCATGTTAACGTGGTTGTTATCTGGAGCCAAACCTAACATACTTTTTAAGTAAACGATTCTGACCAACGTTATTTGAGCCAGCCACATTTCGGGGCACCGGTGTACGATGCAGTGGAGAAAACGCCCATTCGGTACCGCTCTCCTGCCACCCGCGGTCTGGTGGGCCTTTGTCCGTCACCTGTAAACGTAAGAAGGAGGGAGGAGGGACTCGTGGAAACAACCTGGCCCGTTCGCTGCCTATAACCAAGCCATGAACGGAATGGGCTAATTCGACCAGGATCCGACCGCCCTCCGCTGCGCCGGTGGTGATGGCATCCTCTTTTCCGGTGTCCCGTGCCAACGTCTGTCGGCTCTTGCGGCGTTCCAGCAGAGGTTGACGGCTGCGGTTCCCTCGGCGCCTAAATGCAGACGTGATGGCTTGGTGACTGCACGCTCGATTTACAGCCTCTAGGGTGAGTCCATCGGATTTATGACTGGTAGAGTTCCGGTTTACAATTACAATAAGCGTTAGTAACCATGCCAGTCGCACTCGTGGTACTTTACTACTGAAAGCATGCATGACATGGATCAGACGTAGTGAGCGACTTCACTTGTTTATTTCGGATCTGTTCGCTCGCTCCTCACTGGGATGGCTGCGACGGTCACACCTGTGCAGGTATTCTAGTTTCCTTTGTTATATTGTGGATCCTCCCGCTCCTGCGAGTGACGCCTGGCAGTAAAGTGGCGTTCTCGTGATTCCGGAGATTTGGGTGTTCAACAATGCTTGTTTTGTATTAGCGGCGTCACTGGCCTAAACTGGCGGCAAAATAGCAGCAGACTGGAAGTGAGAACAAGGTGGGGACAAAGGCACTTGTTAGTTCATCACAAACCTTCGGAAATGGGTGCAGATAGCTAATGCAATGCCTGCCTGAAATTGCAAACGTTGACAGATCCCTGCACGATACACGTGTTGGTGCTGATCGCTGGAATTTAAGACTAGTGGTAGGCCTGCGCTGATGCTATCGTTAAAAATGGAAGCAACGCCGTGCAAACGCATGTGCTATTTGATTAAGAAATGATAAGTATTTTGTCTGTGTTGATATTAATGAAGAAAGTAAGCATAAAGATACGGAACTATACGACGGTTGAATGGAGTGCTCCCGTTGCTGGTACGTGAAGCCGGCCGCCACAGTGGTGCAGCCAAAAAACAGAGCCTAGTTCTGGCAGAACTATTGAAACACATGGGCAATGTCTCTGTAATGTCTGAAAATCCCAGAACCAAAAATTAAAGGGAGTGTTCCACGTTTGTATGGGTTTTGGACATAGCCAACTTCAAGATCGTTATATGTACTTAACAGCCCTGCCCTTTTTAAGGCCTAAACTCACCTAGTTACTGAGCTACAAGCCCGCGAAAATAAGCATGCTATTTCGCGGAGACTATTTCAAGGTCGCTAAGACATCCATGATGTCATGATATCGCCATTCAAATCCCGTCATTCCGCTGGCCAAGCGGCGATCGAAGCCAACAAAAACATAACTGTCCAGTCGTTCATATCTGGAGTTCATGAACACGATTCTCAGATATAACGGCCCTGATGGTCTTTCAATCAATGCTGTGCGGGGTACGATGACATATGATGACATATTTGACAAATAATGATACATTGAACAGCATATTTACTAAACAGAGGAATTGTGTTGTCTAGAGCAGCATTTTCCACTTAAACGTATACCAATAGTCGTAAGTGAGTTTTTTCATAACACCTTGTGGCTGGTTCAATATCTTCAAATGTGGAACATTCCTTGCTGGAATCGACTTAAAAGGGCTTTACGAGATGAGCCATAGGCCAACGATTCTGAGACACCTATTTCTTGTATTTCGCTGTTCAATGAGTTTCCCGCATGGAGAACTTCTCGCCGCCAACCTCCGCGACTGCTGTCTGCGCGGACGGTCCGCCATTCTCACACCAACCGATAGTGGGGCCGATATTTTCCTATGGCGCTGGCGGTCTGGAACCCGCGGTGCAATTCAAGCCATTGCACCCGTGAGCTACAACACTTGTTGATTACGTTGGGCTTACTTACCAAGCGCATTTCATTATGTTATATAATGTGTGGATTGCAGGCCATTGCGTGGAGCAGTTGCATTTTGTGATGGGTTCCTCCCCGCTACAACGTTGACATGAACCAGTGAACGTTGGATTGTCCTCCCTATATCGTTGCTGGGACATTACAAAACTAAGGTAAAGATTAGATAACCCACAATACACATATATTTCGGACAACATTGCGACAGGTGTCTGCGTTGCGTTATGTTGACAGATATTCCTCAATGAAATGATTTAATTTAATTGTGCAAAAGTGCTGAATTAAACAATTAAATTTAAATGCTGCTCGGCCTATTTTGGAGGTGGGAACATGCTATTTAGATAATGGTGTAATGTTATACTTGGACAAGTTGAATCTTCAATTACCAATCAAACGACGACGATTCGAGTATTCCTATATTAAAAAAAACAACAAGATTCTCAGCTCCAACATTAATATACCTTGACCAGCCGCCTATCATGCGCAACCCAACAGCCGGTAGCTTGTGCCACACTGTTCATAACAGATCCGTTGTGCGCAACTGAATCACTGTGATCAGCTATGATGCAGAATGCATAAAATGAATCATGATGTGTGAACTGGGACGCAATGTGACTGAGCACAGAACAAGATGCATCAGTTCAACCTAGATGCATGTGATGTTGCTTTAAAACAATATGACCCTACAGCCCCCAGTCCTGCTACTATACCGAACTTCAAGCGTCTTACGACTTATCAACGCAATTGCACTTAATTGCGACAACCACACCAAAGGCGCCAGTAGTTCAGCACTACTCACTTTTGGTACAACATCTAGAATCTGGTCTTAATCTCGATTCTGGCACACTCATCGTATGTTATGACACCTATTGGCAAATTTTTGGAGTACCACCCCGTATCCCTCTGCTCTGGGCGACGGTGTCCAGCGCTGTCGGCCGGTCGCGGGTACCAGCTGGCGCGGCGCTGGGGCTCCCAGCCGCGACTCAGCGGTCGCCGCGTTCTTGTCGCGGGACGTTGGGCGTCGAGACGTCGTCGGCGGCGACGAAGGCGCGCGCCG
>NW_023596297.1:4734083-4754313 GCF_011947565.3 Pollicipes pollicipes
TCACCATACCTTGCCAAACATTGATTGAGAGCCAACTGGCGGCCGTTATATTTAGAAATCGTGCTCACAAACGCCAGCTATTAACAGCTCGACAAATATATTATTATTGGTCTTAATCGCCGCGTAGCCAATAGAACAGCAGGATTTGAATGAAGTTATAGCGGCATGCATGCCTAGGTGACCTTGAAATTTTCGCCCCAAAAAGTCTGCAAATCTTTGTGGGCGTGTAGCTCAAAAACTAGAATGATTTAGGTCTTAAAAACGGCAGGGCTGTGAAATGCACCGAATGATCTTCCATACGGTTGTCAGTTCAAAACATCAGATAAATGTGGATGGTCTCTTAAAGCTGCCGCTGTTAAAGTCCTGAGACATGTCCTCATCACTCATTTACGCTGCGGGGCGTTACTCTGACACGAGGTCACAGGGTAAGACAGGTGCGCATGTGGGATATGTGGGATATTCTGGCTCGAACCTCCGCATTTCATCCTGCCATCTGGATTGACCTCCTGAGACACCGTGACACTGATAAATGGACATGCTTCCTTTCCTATCCTCACACCTGGTTATGAAGATAAATGTGTTCTCATGCCTCGTGCGTCTCATATTAGTCTGTGTGGAGAGGCATTCTACAGATATAATCTTTCTTCGTTTCCAGCGGAATGTTCTGACACAACGGGCATCATACGCGCTTTATTCCGCTCCTTGCATAGCTGAGTCTCAGTACATGTAGCTGACGTTTTCAGAAGGGGACCGGGGATCTTGTTACTTGTGAGGTGCGCCCAGCATCAGGGCCCGCATCCACGTCTGGCAACACAACAATTCGTCAAGTCATAGCACTCGCGTGAGACCACCTTCCGTCCGTTGGAGCTAAACGTTCTGCGTTTATTGAAAAGTTGGGCGACAAAGATGTAAACAAAAGGCGTGGCAGAGTGATATCATTTGGGTGCATAAGTGGATCTTTCTCATGTTTTGCCCTGAAATGAGATCCTAGTTAGTTCCTTAATCCAGTGGATGGAATAGGTGGAAGGACGTATCCCTACAAAATTTGGCGTCATAAAATTGAACCATTTTTTGGCTTCCCCATCTCCTCAACTGCGTGAGAGCCACCGGTAAGGATGAGAAACCTTGACCATTTGCCACGCTATGCCAGACCACAAAATGATGAGCAAATGCACTCTCTCGTGGAAAAATTATGTAATTTAATGCAGCATTTGCTGTTTGTTAAGCAACAATCAACGAAGAGCTACATTCGGGAAACTAAAGACGATTTACGGTATCTAGGTGCTTCTGTGCAGCCCCTCTGGATTATGTTGTGGTGTCGAGATGCGCTTCACCTTGATGCTAAAAAATGTAACGTGCTTGTGATAAGCGTGATAATTTTTGTATTGTCCTACTTATTACATCTCGGATGTTAGTGTACCTTGGATTATCCCTCAACTCGAATTGCACACTGCGGATTTGCTTCACGACTTAAATCATTCGGTGAATTTGCTTCACCTAAGCTGTCCTGTTTAAACGGGCTAAATTTCAGATGTAAACATGTGGTCTGAAGTGGTCTCGTTTTAAGTGAAAAGTCAAAGTCGACTTGGCCAATTTCCTAAATGCCCCAAAAGCACATCCTGAAAGGGGTGCCCAAGGTAAACACAACTGAAGCGCCCTCCTTTCAACAGTTGACGATTGGCACCTCCAGGTCGTTGAGCTGGTTATGGCATCAATCTCGAGCTTTCTGTTCGTCAAAGTATGTTTATGTTTGATTTGAAATGTCAATGCTGAAAAAGGTTTTGATATGTGCGCATAAATAACTGGCATGGTTATTTAGGGTACACATGGTCGACTATTTGGCCATATTTGTTTTTATAGACGGTATGTGTCGCGCACATGACTGAAAGCCAGGAATCATGCAGTCCTTCTCAAGACTCGGCGCTACCTGACGACGAGGATTAACTGGTCGAAACGTTATGTGCATACCAACAAACACACCGGGAGTATATTCCTGACATATTTGTCATCGCAATCTCTTTCGAGCCAGGAACAGAACGAAACTCCAAAAACCAAAATGCTCCTCAAGCCTACAAGCACTGGTAGCTGCGGGACTAGTGCAAACGACACATGACACGCATGTTCCATTCAAAGCGTTGTTTGGATATAGCACATTCCTAGATGTTCACTGAAAGCAGCTGTCCGGTATTTTTGGCACCGCATACCCACCACGCATTCGCACTCACAGACTGACTAGTTAAATGTTTTAAACGGCATAAACTTCCACAAGGCCTGCAAAATTACGTTAAGCTATAAACTCATATTGCTTGTGTTTCGCGTACAGTGGTACATCCTGACGCGCGCCTGGCCGAGGGGAGTAGTAAGTTGACCTTCCCCATACGGTTTTTCGAGCGTAGCTCAAAACTAAACGCACGCAGCAACACAAAATTTCCTAGTTCTTGTTCATTCATCAATTTGGCATCCTCTATGCAAAATTTTAACGTAAAGTCTTCCAAGATCAGTGGCCTAAGTCATTCAAAGAGGTCACCTCTGCACAAATGTTTGACACCACGTTTCTTTTGTGGGCCATTTGCCATTGTTCAAATTTGGTTAGAGTAACAGAATATGATAATGCCAACAGCTTGTCAGATTTCAGATGTTTTGAAAAAGGTGAGGTGAGTGCCTGATTTGTTGTTTTTCTAAGACAAATGGTACTTATTTACATGCGCAATCATCATATGATCACAGAGCACGTAATCTTGGCCCAGGTCATGACCTACCCTAAGGGAGCTTCTGCAAAATACATACTGAGCCCAAATAGGCAGTTTAATTAGCTAATTTGGGAGCGGAATTAAAACACTACTGAAAACATGTAATTTTATTCTAAGGCATGATGTGTTCATAATAGGTCACTTAAGAACAATTAAGTTTTATATCAGATCATCCAGGGTAATGACCTCTGTTACCGATAGCGGAAAGGCTAGATAAATGACTTGCGACGCGTCATTATCATCATAAGGACGCGTGCAACACACGTCCTTATCTTGGTTTGCGAAGCCGATGAATTTCATGTAACGAATGTTCTTGTTCTCAGTTTGTTACAAAAACGTAGCCAAACGTCGTAGGGGGCTATGCATTATATAGACAACAGCTATGCGATTTGGGGTACCCGTACATGTACGACACAGATTTCTGACCACAGTAAGGGATTGCACTGGTCAGAGAGGTTCAGTTAGCAATTCAATTTTTCATTTGGATGGTTTTTATAATTTGGCCTAAGTTGACCTTTGATGACCCCTGGGCTGCTTAAACATCACATGTTGTGCCTGGAGTACTTTTTGTTTCCGCAGTTTGTACCTAATAAAATAAAGTAACTCAGGAGCACACCAGGAAAAAGTGTCGTTCGTGTACTTTATTGGTGGAACCAATTTTCAAAGGTGAGCTGAGCTAACCTGATCAATGTGGGAAACGGAAACGGTCGGAATTTACCCCAACAATCCTAACGCTTATTTGCGTGCTCTCAATATCCGTCTCGACGCATTAACATAGGTTTAACTATGTTTACATTGGCGACTGCTTAAGAACTTCCGTACCCCTTGTGACCTGGCATTTTAATCTAAGGTCAAAATTTGCAATCCTCGTGATTTGACGAAACCTTTAAATCGGTATCTCTGTTTTTCCCACGGAGCTAAAATCGCTTTTGAACTAGGGTGAGAGTAAAAAATTCCATCGCAAAAAGATCGTACGGGAGTGGAAAAAATCAATTCACAAAAAATGAAACTATGAGCTCGTGACTGATGCTTCAGCAAACAGAGACATCTGTTTCAAGTTGGCATGAACGTAATATCAGGAACCTGGCAAAACTGTTTTGTTCTTAACATCTTAGGCCATTGAAGTGAAACAGAATACATTAACACGCGCTCGGGTGTGGGGTCAAGTTGCCCCCCTCCCCTGAGGTTTTTCCACGAATGGTTTCTTAACGGCGTGGCGTAGCCGCGCCAAATTTTGCTTGGCCGTAGAAAATTGCATAGCGGATCGTTTGACATAAACTTTTTAGATGCGCCTTATAAGGTCGCTGACTTATGACAGGTTAAAGTCAGGCCATGGTTTCAGCGAAGGCAATTTCTAGGGAATCTAGGGAATCAATCTGATACTACAACGGAGTGTTTGACCAAGACATACATCTCTGAGATGCTTACTTAGGCACCACAAATATTGAATGATTAAATCACGTTGACCAAAGGTCAGGTATGAAGGTCAGACCAAGGTCAAAACCAACCCGATTTATTACTCTAGGGCTTGCTGTATGGTATAGTTTCTGGTGCTCATTTGGAATTTATTGACAGCAGGAACCGCATTACGCCTGTTCAATTGACTTCTCAGAGGTCAGAACAGGTCATTGCCCTAAGATGAACCGGGTCAAACTTTTTGTTTTTTAATGAACATACTGCCTAGCGTAATCTTTGTCGGTTATTCAAATGCAAAACTCAGAGCAGTCTTGTATCATTTTGGTCACCATGTGCTTTAAAAGGTCAAAAAAGGTCAATGACCTCAGATGAGCTTGCGACCTTCTGCTTAGAGACAGTGGCCTAGATTTGGGGGCGCTTTGGAGACCAACCTTTAATTTAACCTTATTTTACCCTATTTGACCTGAAGGTCATGGCATAGGAATCTGAATCCGTAACCTGAGTGAGTTTACGTATAGGTCAAGACACCCTGTAAATTTGGTGTCTCTAGCTTTTTTAGTTCCCGAGATCTCATGGGCGTCAAATTGCCCCCCCCCCCCCCCCACCCGAGCGAAGGGGTATCTAGCCGGCCAACTAGGCGCGTGTTGAAGCATTGTGATGTCATGACAGTATTATGAGCATACAAAATTATTAACACCAATAATTTGCTGCTGCACTTTTCACTTTCCTGCCACAGCACTTTTAAAACAAAGCAAAGCAGAACAAAGAAATCCAATAACAAAATAACAACAGAAAATTCAACAAACATGAAACTCTCAAACAAAAAAAAGCTTGGACTCCTACACACCAGCCCATCACCAAGTCAAACACAACAGACATACCTTTGGCTTCTGTCAAGGTAGGGTCATGGAACACAAATAATTTGTCATTGTTTCTTACAATATGCCAGTGCTTATTCCATGAAAGTAGCCTATGCCTAACCTAAGGAGGCCTTACTTCATCTGATCCTGTCTAACCTGTTTGTATCACAGCAGCAGTTGTGAGCTACTGATTCTTGCACAATTCGTATTGCCACTTGTCCTGCACTTGACCGACTTAACCTGACTGAAATAGCCCATATGTTCAACATCCATCTCAACTCACCTATCTGTTGGCAGCAGCACTTGTGATAAGAACATGACGGAGCTAATTCTTGGCTGTTTTGAACTTGCATTGTTATTCAGTTCATTTGTATATGCTTGTTGGCATAAAAGCTGACATCACACAAATCAGAACACTTTAAATCACTTTGAACAACCTATTTTCATTGCCATGGCAAACCTATGTCAAGGGCAGTAATGGGTATGCTAAACAAAACAATCTCTCTTGTCCAAAAGTAACATAACTTTCAGATGACCATGCCAGTATTGCTGCTTGCCTTTTCAGCTGCAGCAAAGGCATCCATTTAGGCTTGTTTATTCATATTTAATGACAATTTGAGATGTTGGCTTCACATTTTAAATTGGATGGTCTGACTATTTGCTACATACTAATAGCTAACGCATATTTTAGTTGTTATGTAGCCTAGAGTATCCCTGTGTTAAAGATATAGTGCTTATATACAGTAGTCATTTGCCGGTCAGCAAAGCATGACAACTATAGAAAATATGTGGTTAAAGCAGCCGTGGGGACCACTCACGGAAATTTGGGGCAAATAACCAAGAATATGGAACAAAATAAGCCCATTGCATGCCTTGTGGCATCATAATTTGTCATATGACAAAACTCGATGAATTAAAGCAGAAAATGGCTGACTGGTTACCAATTATGTGTTGAAAGCAGGTAAGGTAAGCAATTTGTTTAGTCCACAGAAGACCTATTGGCTTTTTCCTGCTCCCCAAAGCAAAGTCAGTACCTTTTGCATGGTCTGCTGGCAGACAGTCATCCGACTCACTCTCAAATATAAATATAGTCATGCCCACCAGCCTACGAGATTAAAATGTGGAACAAGCAAGAGGTGTGCACGATGAACATCTCCAGAGGGCAGAATTTCGCCATCAAACACTTCTGTATTAGCTGCGTCAGGTCTGTCCCAAGGCTCTGTATGGCAGAATTAGAATAGTCTTGCTAGGTAGCCTGGTGAGTTAGACACTCAAAAGTTTTAGATTTATCATTATTGAACACCGCAATGAACCGAGGTTAACGGTTGACGGTTACGGTTACAGAAACGGTTAACCGAGGGTT
The DNA here is from genome assembly GCF_011947565.3 of Pollicipes pollicipes. Lineage (NCBI taxonomy): Eukaryota > Metazoa > Arthropoda > Thecostraca > Pollicipedomorpha > Pollicipedidae > Pollicipes > Pollicipes pollicipes. Next base: position 4,740,473 of record NW_023596297.1, read on the forward strand.
TAAGAGGGCAAAAATGGCGGTAAAATAATTTCCGTGCTTTAAATTGTCTCCTTTATTCCCTGTGAATTGTTCATTCTTGGGTGCATATCAAACATGTTTTGGTGGCTGGCGAAACAATCCATTTTATGTATGGCATACGTACAAGTTTGCAGTTAGAGCATCTTGCAGAGAAACCAGTCAACACTTTAAGCAGCAGATGGTACCTCTGTAGGCAATCGAAAAGGAACGAAGAATAAAGTGGTACCATACTCGCATGATACCAAGAAAAACAAAAGAAGTAATTAATATAAAGACTAGTACTTTTCTGGCAAAATTTTGTAATCGGATGACTTGACTTAGGATCTGTTGACACAAATGCTCAATGGTGTAATTAATCCAGCAAATTTAATTCAGAAGACATTGCTTGAATTTTCTCACTCCTGCACTTCGGGAGTGATGCAATTTAGTGGTCAAGTTTCCTTGGGAAAAAGAAATACGTGGACTAAAATTATCTAACGGGTCTTGCTGATGTTTGCACCAGGCTCTGTTTTCGTGGTGTGGAAGTGAGACAAAAAAAAAAAAATAGGGGATGCGCGAAACCTTGCATTTGGCACGCAGTTGCAGATTGTGATGCATTTTGTAAACAAACTAAACTTAATGCGTGCAAGCGGCTGGAGTCGCTCGGGTTCTTGGGCTTGGAGGTATCTGGCCGCCCTTGCTCTGTGCGTACATAGACATGATTCAGATGTAGGTGAGGCAGGACATAGCCATAGGTGTCCAGGTTCTGTGGAGCCTCGTCTATGCTTGGTGGTTTCAAGTGAACTCGTTTTGGATGACATCTGAAAACCTCAGAAAGGGAAATATGGGTTCGGCACGTGCGATTAGACAATGTGAGGCAGGAGTGAAAAATTTATATAAAACATGGAGAAAGGGAGTGAAAAATTCCTCCTCAAAGGGTGCTGCTTTGCACCCATAGTCGGCATTTCTAGGACACTGGTTTTTTCCCATACGGGGTCCGGAAGTTCGAGAACCCAGGGGAGGTCAACCTCCTTCATCCAGCCGAGGCGCGGGTTAAGGCAGAGACAAATATTCTGTTGCAGAAGTAGGCAGGTAGATCCTCCTGCAATGACCGATTGCTGTAGAGGTAACAAGCACATTCACCTGCAATTAGCGTTTTCATGGGCTTTACTCATTTAAGTTTTTCAGTCGGCGTTGCACTCTGGAATGTCTTTGTCAGCTAAATCATAGTTTAGGTTGAGTGTTTCTTCCACTTCATGTGCACACAAATGGCAAACCAACGCTCAAGAACAGCATGTCGATCATGTGCCAGCTCCAGCATTATACCTAAACCACTGATATCACTTAACACGCGCTCAGGTGGGGGGTCAAATTGAATCTCCAAAGGTTTCTCCGAAATGGTTTCCGAACAGCGCGGCGTAGCCGCAGCCAATTTTGCATAGCTGCAGATAATTAAATGGCGGATTGTTCAGTATCAAACATTTTAATTTACCTCGCAAGGCCGCTGACCTATGGCAGGTCAAAATCAGGCTATGTATTCAGCCAGGTTCAATTTCCAGGGAATCGTTCAATCTGATGCAACAACGAGACCATAGGTAGGCTAGACGAGGCCATACGTCTCTGAGATACTTTCTTAGGCAATAAAGAATTGAATTAACAAATTACATTGACCTATGACCAGGTATGAGTGTCAGACAAAGGTAAAAACAAACGTGTTTTATCACTCTAGGCCATGCTGCATGAGATGGCTTCTGGTGCCCATTTCAAATTCATTTATAACAGGAACTACGTCATAAATCTTGCATGGTCTTTTTAGCGGTCAAAATAAGTCACTGACCTAAAAATGACCCAAGTCACATTTTGTTTTTTAGTAACATGCTGCCTAGCGTAATCTTTGTCGCTTATGCAAATGCAAAACTTAAAGCAGTTTTGTATGACCTTGGCCACCATGACCTTGAAAAACGTCAAAAAGGTCACTGACCTTGAATGAGCACGCGATATTTTGCTTAGAGCAGCTATCTATGTTATGGGTGCACTTTGGTGACCAGTCTGACATTTGACATTGTTTGACCTCATTTGACCCCAATGTCATAACCTAGAAACTCAAATTTTGATACAAATGAATCCAAGCACAGGATAAAACATCCTGTGAAGTTAGTGTCTCTAGCTCTCTTAGTTTCTGAAATCTCAGGGGGGAGCCAAGTTGACCCCCCCCCCCCCCCCCCATTCGAGCGAAGGGTATCCAATTGGCCACCTGGCGCGTGTTTAAGGGAGTGTTGCACATTTATATGGAGTTTTAAACTGAAAGATACATACTGAAGACCCTTCAGTGCAGTTCACGTCCCTTCCCCTCCTAAGACCGAAATACCTCTAGTTACTGAGCCATACACCCGCGAAAATGCAAAGAGCATTTCAGGGAAAGCACTTGAAGTACGCTCGGCATTGCTGACCACACAATAACGCCATTCTTAATCAGTCATTCCATAAGCCATTCGGTAATCTAGGCCGATCAACATATAATGGTTAAGTCGTTCATATCTGGTGGTCTTTAGCACGATTTCCAGATATAAAGGCCGCCAATTGGGCCTTAATCAATGCTGTGCAAGGTACGATGACGTTATCAGTTAAAACTGTATTGAACAGCACATTAACTAGGCAGAGAAATTGTGCTGTCTAGAGCGGTCTTTTTACTTAAAAGCATACCAATGGCTGTGACTGAGCTTGTTTCATCAAGCCTGATGCCTGCTTCGGTATCTTCAGCTGTGAAACATCTCTTAAAGGGGATGTTCCACATTGGAGATTTGAGATGAGCGTCATACATGATGGAAAAAGCTTACTTGTAGCTATTGGTAAGCTTTCAACGTTCAAAAACCACCCTAAGTAGTAAAAATTCAGGGTTTGTAAAAATGCGCTCAATTACGTCATCGTTTGATGGCGTCACGGAATCGTTTTGTAACGACAGCAATACTTGGCAGCACCTGGCAGCCAGACCTCAAGAATACCTCGAAACACCCGAAAACTCACACGAGTGGTCGCGGCGCCGCGTCGGGTGCCGGACTAATGCATGGCTTGTTTGTGAATTTTTTGTCTTGGTACTGGTCGTAAGAAGAGTTTTGGTGGGCTGTTTGACATACGCAATGTAGCGATCGCCAACTTTCATGACAGATTATTAATGTCAAGGCACGATATGCTGTGAAAACTGTCATATAGTGTCATGAATCTTTTACCGAAGCATGCCAAGGACTGTTCAGGACGTCAATACTGTATTGTCGACCTAGCATTGCCTGCAGTGCTGTAGTCCCGACATTGGCATCATGTGATGTGCACAGTAGCTACTTGCCTTATAATTTGCAGCTAGAAATGCAGTTGCATGCAAAAATCAATAAACCTGTAACGTCGCTATTACCTGATTGCCAAAGCATTGTTATTGCTATCGCAAAAATTGTACGGTTGAGCTACCAAGAATGCTTTTCTTGCGTAGGATTATTTATGCAATTGCTACTTAACCAGGTCCGTGAAGTTCGCGATTTATTCAGTGATTCATTCAGCGACGAGTTCCGCTTTCTCTGAAAAAATGTCTCAAGGTCATTTGTGACACGAGAGCATCGAAAGTTGTTTATGTTTTGCAACATCGCATGCCCTTCAAGGTCAAAAGCTGGGTGACAGGATGGGAAACTCAATATCACCAAAAATGAACGGCCTGTTTAAAAACTATAAACATCAAAATATTTACACGCGCGAGAGCTAACGTCCGTCAAAAGTCCTGACCTATCAAGGCGACCCTTCCCGGTTAGACGCGTGCTCAAAGACTGAGGAACTTGATATCACCAAAAATTACCGGCCGATTTTAAACTTGCAAACATCAAATAATGTTGGGTGATATCGAGTTCCCCGTCCTTTGAGCCCGCATTTGACCTTGAAGGGTGGCCCTGATGGGTCAGGACGAAATGCGTCAGTAGAAGAACGAAAAAAACACCATCGAGAGAAAAAAGACAGATTTGCCGTCGCGGCTTTTTTTTAGAACATCCGGGAGAGTGCCGTTTTTTCGGTGCCGTACTTTTTATAGACAGTGGCGTCCTTTTTTATGACATTGACCAATGGCCTGAAAATATAGAAAAATGTCCCGTTGACAACGAGTGCCGTACGACCCGAAAGTGCTCCCGCTTACGTTCGCGACACAGATTTAGCAGCGAAATCATACTAACAGCCAATTACCTTCCACGCATTGTGTCATGCGTTACGCATCATCGTTTTTGCGAGTGTATCAGCCGTCACACTGTTTTGACCATAAGCAGAAAATAGTCTGCAATAAAGCGGCGATCATATGACACTTCTATGATGACATCGATGCCAAAGTGACTAAAGTAGTTTCTCAATGAACTTTTTCCCACTTTTGCGTGCGTGTAACTCAGGAACCAGAGGGTTTTGGGACTTTAAAAGAGCATGGCCGTGAATTGCATCAAAAGGTCTTCAAGATGGTTATTTCTGTTCAAAATCCTAGAAAAATGTGGAACATTCGCTTTAAGTCTAGTTGAGAACGGAAGCGCATCAAAGGTGTTAAGATACGCTAGTTCTATGAACACCCAGTAATTACCTCACCTGTTGGTTCTTGACGGCAACGTTCCACTTTTGAATAGTTTGGGTCAGATATCACATATGATGAACCTAGCTCATTTGTCACTATTGCTTTGCTTTTAAGTGTAACAGGCTGCTCTAGACATTAACATTTCACTACATAGCAAATATGTTCTTAAATACGTCATCGTTGGGTGGCGTCATGGAACGTTTTATGACTTCAGAGAGGCTGCCAAAGTGGCCGTGCTAAGTTACCACCCAGCGGACTGGCTAACTCCGCTCTAGGACTCAAACTTCTTGAGAGGTGTCGTGGTAGTTGGTGTGGCATTTCCAGAATTTGAATAACATAATAAGATATAATAAATATAACAAAAAATAATAAAAATAACATATAATACAAAATTTGAATAATAATAGTAAAATAATAATAGGTGGCTTGGCCCTTTCTGGTGGTGTGTTTTGATAGACATCCGGAATTTATATTGTTCACCTGTGTTCGTATGCTAGGTTATGGTGATTTTCCTAAGGTATTGGATTACAAGCTTGATTTATGTAAAAACTGGAATCACCGTCCAACTTCCTGTGCTGAGTTGCGCAAAGCGTGATTCGTGCTTGAAACTTGCACTGAATGCATAACATTGGTTGAGAGACATTGCAAGTCCGCTGGTTCCACAAATCGTACTCACGTAGCCAAACATGAATAACACAACAATTATATATGGCTTGAAGATTTGCATGCTACTTAGCAAGCAAAGGACAATTTTGGTTTGTTGACTAAGTTTCTACCAATGTTTGGGTGTTGGTAGCGATATGTGTGATTCTGCTGTGCCAGTTGATTTTGGATAATCTGAAATGCAGATTTTTACACCAGCATATGCACAGCAAACAAAAAGGATGGGAAGTAAATGAAAAAGGATCGTAGCACACAATTTGGACCCTTACCCTGATTTGCCGGTTTTCATAGTGCGGAGCGATACGGCGAACCCCTGCTGTTTGCCAACTAAGAAAGGTATAGCCCCGCGGACAAAGAACAATAAAATGTCGGTGGCGAGATCTGGCGATTACTAAGAAGTAGTATGTTGTTAAGTCCCCGCTAGACCCACCCTCAGGTCAAATTTTCCTGCAAATAAAAGCACTTCAACTCTGAATGTTCACATGTACGAAACCATGTAGCGTAAAGGCATAAACATAAAAAGCCATGTTTATTGCTCAATGATGAGTAAAATGGTGTGTAGCTTTATGTGTTTCGAGCCTATATTTATAATGTATGGCTTCCTTAACGTATCAGTTGTCAGCCCTCACTGTGTGGTCCGTGAAATCGTCGCTTGCCGCCCGCCGCCCTGCCGGCCTTGGATTGTCCTGCATTGCTCATAAAAATCGTTGCTTCTCCAATACTAAAAATGTGAGGGACACGTTTCTGGTATCAACACAGTGCAATGGATGTCCTATAGGCTACCAAAGATTTGAGCGCGACTGTACAATACGCCTGACGTATCCTCAGAAAAGTTCGGAGAACGTCGCATCGTCCCTTTACCCTCCCCTATTGTCAGGGCAGGCAAGTTGTTCAAAAAGAACTAGCATCTTGATGCGAAGCTGTCAACAGTTTGCAATACAGTTTACTTATTGGGGCACGGCGAAATGCGCCCACCACGCAACACATGTCATGACAGACTTGGCGCATGCCTAAGGTAGGGTGGGTGGAGAGCTTGATGACGGTTGAGATGGGGCTCTAAGCGCAAACGCGATTTTTGTAAGAAGGCATGACTTCAAGGAGGCCTGCATGTTGGGCGTGAGCCCCGGCAAGACCTGAGGGTGGAAGAAAACTACTGCTGTGATTGGAGACCCCTTAGTATACGGACGGTGCACTTGCTTTCAAAGCAGCAACAGTTTCCCTGACATTAGTTGAATGACATTGCATAATTGATCGCTTCGGTTGTGTGCATTATGTTGCAAATTGCGGTGATGAAAGCTTTTGGTGAAAGGTTGACTCCTGATGAAGCTACTGGGTATGAACTTTTCACCATTTCATGCCATATGGTACAGCGTTACGCTGCTGGCGACAATCTTGCCTGCAGAAATTCTCTCGGCGACAAAAAGTACACTTTCACCACCTCTGCACCGGTCCAGTATTTAGCTCCCCTGCGTTACAACATGTGGCCAAACAATTTTCATACATGATAGCTACTTATGGTGTTGTTGACATCGCTGAATCGTGAGCATGTAGCGAAGCTCTTCGAGTTGGAATTGTTATGTTTCTTTTGGGCTGTTTTTATTCAGGTACTCCTACTCCCGCTTTGATGAGACATAATTGCCTGCCCGCTTGAACTTAGTGAAAACGTTCACGAATGAATACAATCATAACGGCCTGCCGCTCGCAGGCTCGGCGCTAGCTTCACTGCGTCATTGGGACGTACTCGACATGCCGTTGTCAGAGTAGCGTCTGGTCTCATTTCTAAGCCAAACAGCCGGCTTTAGAGGTAGGCAGCTGTCCTTTGCTTGCTGGCACGGCACCCAATTTCGGTACGCTGTATCCGGTCACAAAACACTTCCACGAGGTACTGTGAACGATGCTCGCGCCAGCAACAAAGAACAGAACGGACAACGACAAGCTGTGCTTTGCGCTCAGGAATGCTTCATGGAATGGCGCCGAAACGGTGCTTACGATCTTCCGTCGCGTATGCTGTAAGCAGTAGACGCTACTGCTTTTGTTCGCCGCCCAGCACCGTCCTACCATACTTTACACGGTAATGCGTACGTGTAGACAGGGCCGAGTGACACGCGTCATGCTTCTCTGGAACTTGTCTTACGGCCGCCCGGCACCAGGCCTGGGCTGTGACTCAACCCTAACGAGCCGGGTTGGGCTGGGTGTAACGTGAATACAGATTCTAGGACGGAAACTAAAGGAGAGCAATTACAGTAATGAAATAGATCAGTGGTGCTGTACGGCTCAAACAAAGAAACATAACTGCTTACACCACAAGCAATTTACAATAGGGAAATGGAATACGTTCAAATCCAGTGCAAATACAACAGACCATCATGAAAACACCTGACTACATACGCAATGTGTGCGGAGAAGACGAGTTCAAGCCATGCATATGCGGGAGACATATCCGTCAGGCATATCGGCGAACGCGCCGTCTGCAGTTCTGGATTTATTTTGCATCGGTATACCCCATGAGTCGACGTTTCGCGATGAAGATCGGCTATGGCCATGGCGTAACGCTTCTAATTACAGTTGCTTATTCATAGAAGCAGAGTGTGCAGATGAGGACTGGTCGCAAATATTGGCGCACTAGTTCAGAACAGACGGAGTTCTTCCAAAAATTATATGGATGTTAGAAACGTCTTCGTTCGTGAAAGGTTTGCACAGTTTTCATGGACTTCAGTCATTTGTTTGTTGGTAGCCAGAACTGTCACTTTTTAGTTTCGTAAAACCCGCAGCCATCCCGCACCAGAAACTTTTTAATCCACCCCTGCCCCAGGAAAGTGTACCCAAGACGCCTCCATGAGCCAGCCAATGCTATTTTTCGGTTTAGGCTCACGCGCACAACTTAAAGAATATTAGAGCCAATATTAGGGGTGCAAGAGGCCTGCAAATATATTCATTCCGGACGCTTTATTTTGTTATGGCTTATGTTGACAACTCTTCGTTGCATTCCAGTGACACATGCATCGCGTTATCATAATATAAGCTCCAAAGCAAGAAGTAGCAATTCCTCAATCACTGAGGCGTAGGTTTATACCATGGTGTACCTTTGCAAACAAGGGCTGGCCATTCCAGGCCAAAAGGTTGTTACTCCGAACCAGCCAAGTTGTCGGTCATTTAAAGAAAGGTTGACATAAGCAGCGAATAGTGCAAAATGGATTGCGTCTTGCATTTATATTCTTCATGGAAAGAATATCTAGAACAGCCTTATCCATTGCCAATAGGCACCACAGTACCATCCTGTCTAATTCCGTAGTCAGCAGTGGGCACATGCATGATGGTTTATAGCACTTGCCTGTGTCCAGTAACAAGACTGGGGTTTTAGCGCCAAAAAATGTTATTCTAATACTGGATTTATACTGTAAGTGCCTCCAATAAGGATGCCAACACGGGCAACAGAATTCCACCGGTCCTTCAACCCAACAACGGTATGTACCACAGGGCAAGTCAGTGATGCAGACATGGTAAACATGGTATTTGGTGAAAAACGAGTGAGCCATAAACGACTTCATGATTAGCATGGCTTCACGTGACAAGCAAATATGAGCTCGTCCGTGCGTCACATAAAAATCGCCTTTGGCTATTTAGGAGCTGACGAAGTCGACCAACCTTGTTGATTTCCTGGCGTTCATTTTGTCCATGGATGCGTTCGTTTGAAGCGATAGCTCGGATGTCTAAGCTTTCCTCGTGGTGAGATACCAAAAAAGTACATAAATATAGCGGAAATAAGTTACTGCATGTAAGTTGCATAGTTTGCAGTAAGACTGGATTAGTGGTAACTTGCTGTGAATTTGGCGTAATAGTTTGGAATACTGATGCAGGCTCGCGCTTTCACTTCGAGCCTGGCTTTGGGCGGTGTTTATTGTTCAAACATTCTCTATGTCGTTGCATCCATGATGCATAGTATGTTCCAGCCCGCTACTGCTTCTTATCTTGACCTGCGACGATTTTGTGGTATGTACAACATCGAGGGATGAAGCTTTGCAAAATCAGTTTAGGTTGACTGAATAGGTCAAAAGGCGAACTTACCCGTAAAACTCTGCAAGATGGGGTTCTACCTGCATGTTGTCAACTATTCAACGTTGAGTGCTGGGCTGCTTCAAATGATGGAGCCAAACCCCTGACAGTGTCTATCTCTACTTTCGTTTTATTTCAGCATGGTCCAAACTCTTGTGTTGGCATTTCACTCTCGCAGAATGTATAGTTATAAAATTGTGCGTAGCAATAAGAAGCATGGTTATTAATCTATGGCAGGCTGCTCTTGAAACTGCAGCAAGCATGTGTCACATGCTGTTTTTAAGGCATGCAATGCACAGTTGCAACACCTTGAAATGAAATGGTACCTTCTAATTTCATCGTTTTTGTGGAACGACTTCTTCCTCTAACAACATTTATTACAAATAATGAAATGGATGCCGGGGCTATCCGGCCTTGCGTCGTGTTGTACAATACTGATAATCCGTTCCGCCTGTTTCAGTCGCCCAGGCAGTGTCGCCATGACATTGGGGATTCCGAGAAGATATCCTCTTTTTGCGTCCGCTGCCGCCGAGGAGTGGTCTTGTAGCCTGTTATCGTCTCTGGGCAACCAGTCCCTCTAGGATCGGTATGTTGCAGGCGGACCCCGTGAGCAGCTGTTTCGTCGTGTAGCAGGCTGTCGGGGCGGAGCGGTTCACCGGGCTATGTGATGGGCTCTCCGGGTCCAGTGTGCCGTCAACACCATGGACGGCGCTGTCCCGCCGCCACGCTCGGGTCGTATGCGGCTACCCCCACAGTCGTTCGTGCCGAAGCATGTGTCGGAATGAATCGATTTGCCGCAAATCTCCATTTTGGATCCACATAACCTTTGCTTTTGACATGTTTTTTAAGGGGTTTAAAATGACCCAACATCTCCATCTCCATCGAGAGGCTTTGAGGTCAAGTGGTGCAACTTTTCGCCCACACAATCCAATGTCAGGGCGCTAAATTTCAGGGACACAACAATGATGTACTTCCCACCCTTGTTGTTGTACATCCGCAATCTAAGCCATTGACCAGAGCTGCCATGGCACATGAAATGCTCTTACAGCCAGGATATGCATGAGTTTGGGTCGGGCGCTGTGTTTCGATATCCACCGGGCCGACAGTCAGTCCGTTTTAAACCAACCCCGTTTGAGACGTAGCTCCACAAGCACGTTTGCTCTTCCTTGAAGCAAATTAATCCTCAGTAAGACTTCCCAAATATGTACACGAGAACGTAACGTACAGTCATTCCTCGCCAAATACCCCGGGGGCATCATTCTCCTGCGTCCCGTCAGGCGGTCGGAGCTCGTCCGAGACGCCCTCCGCCTTTTTTGTCGGCGACCCGCTTGATTTCCTTGCGTTTATCAGACGGCGGGGCTGCGTCCGGCCTCGCTAGCCTACGCATAAGCAAATTACGCGCCGCTGCAAGTGACGCGTGACACGCCCGCCTAGCCACTTTGGCCGTCCCGGGGGCAGGCCAGCGCGCCGCCCGATGAGCAACGCTGTCGGGCGGCGCGCGCCTTCGTCGCCGCCGACGACGTCTCGACGCCCAACGTCCCGCGACAAGAACGCGGCGACCGCTGAGTCGCGGCTGGGAGCCCCAGCGCCGCGCCAGCTGGTACCCGCGACCGGCCGACAGCGCTGGACACCGTCGCCCAGAGCAGAGGGATACGGGGTGGTACTCCAAAAATTTGCCAATAGGTGTCATAACATACGATGAGTGTGCCAGAATCGAGATTAAGACCAGATTCTAGATGTTGTACCAAAAGTGAGTAGTGCTGAACTACTGGCGCCTTTGGTGTGGTTGTCGCAATTAAGTGCAATTGCGTTGATAAGTCGTAAGACGCTTGAAGTTCGGTATAGTAGCAGGACTGGGGGCTGTAGGGTCATATTGTTTTAAAGCAACATCACATGCATCTAGGTTGAACTGATGCATCTTGTTCTGTGCTCAGTCACATTGCGTCCCAGTTCACACATCATGATTCATTTTATGCATTCTGCATCATAGCTGATCACAGTGATTCAGTTGCGCACAACGGATCTGTTATGAACAGTGTGGCACAAGCTACCGGCTGTTGGGTTGCGCATGATAGGCGGCTGGTCAAGGTATATTAATGTTGGAGCTGAGAATCTTGTTGTTTTTTTTAATATAGGAATACTCGAATCGTCGTCGTTTGATTGGTAATTGAAGATTCAACTTGTCCAAGTATAACATTACACCATTATCTAAATAGCATGTTCCCACCTCCAAAATAGGCCGAGCAGCATTTAAATTTAATTGTTTAATTCAGCACTTTTGCACAATTAAATTAAATCATTTCATTGAGGAATATCTGTCAACATAACGCAACGCAGACACCTGTCGCAATGTTGTCCGAAATATATGTGTATTGTGGGTTATCTAATCTTTACCTTAGTTTTGTAATGTCCCAGCAACGATATAGGGAGGACAATCCAACGTTCACTGGTTCATGTCAACGTTGTAGCGGGGAGGAACCCATCACAAAATGCAACTGCTCCACGCAATGGCCTGCAATCCACACATTATATAACATAATGAAATGCGCTTGGTAAGTAAGCCCAACGTAATCAACAAGTGTTGTAGCTCACGGGTGCAATGGCTTGAATTGCACCGCGGGTTCCAGACCGCCAGCGCCATAGGAAAATATCGGCCCCACTATCGGTTGGTGTGAGAATGGCGGACCGTCCGCGCAGACAGCAGTCGCGGAGGTTGGCGGCGAGAAGTTCTCCATGCGGGAAACTCATTGAACAGCGAAATACAAGAAATAGGTGTCTCAGAATCGTTGGCCTATGGCTCATCTCGTAAAGCCCTTTTAAGTCGATTCCAGCAAGGAATGTTCCACATTTGAAGATATTGAACCAGCCACAAGGTGTTATGAAAAAACTCACTTACGACTATTGGTATACGTTTAAGTGGAAAATGCTGCTCTAGACAACACAATTCCTCTGTTTAGTAAATATGCTGTTCAATGTATCATTATTTGTCAAATATGTCATCATATGTCATCGTACCCCGCACAGCATTGATTGAAAGACCATCAGGGCCGTTATATCTGAGAATCGTGTTCATGAACTCCAGATATGAACGACTGGACAGTTATGTTTTTGTTGGCTTCGATCGCCGCTTGGCCAGCGGAATGACGGGATTTGAATGGCGATATCATGACATCATGGATGTCTTAGCGACCTTGAAATAGTCTCCGCGAAATAGCATGCTTATTTTCGCGGGCTTGTAGCTCAGTAACTAGGTGAGTTTAGGCCTTAAAAAGGGCAGGGCTGTTAAGTACATATAACGATCTTGAAGTTGGCTATGTCCAAAACCCATACAAACGTGGAACACTCCCTTTAATTTTTGGTTCTGGGATTTTCAGACATTACAGAGACATTGCCCATGTGTTTCAATAGTTCTGCCAGAACTAGGCTCTGTTTTTTGGCTGCACCACTGTGGCGGCCGGCTTCACGTACCAGCAACGGGAGCACTCCATTCAACCGTCGTATAGTTCCGTATCTTTATGCTTACTTTCTTCATTAATATCAACACAGACAAAATACTTATCATTTCTTAATCAAATAGCACATGCGTTTGCACGGCGTTGCTTCCATTTTTAACGATAGCATCAGCGCAGGCCTACCACTAGTCTTAAATTCCAGCGATCAGCACCAACACGTGTATCGTGCAGGGATCTGTCAACGTTTGCAATTTCAGGCAGGCATTGCATTAGCTATCTGCACCCATTTCCGAAGGTTTGTGATGAACTAACAAGTGCCTTTGTCCCCACCTTGTTCTCACTTCCAGTCTGCTGCTATTTTGCCGCCAGCTTAGGCCAGTGACGCCGCTAATACAAAACAAACATTGTTGAACACCCAAATCTCCGGAATCACGAGAACGCCACTTTACTGCCAGGCGTCACTCGCAGGAGCGGGAGGATCCACAATATAACAAAGGAAACTAGAATACCTGCACAGGTGTGACCGTCGCAGCCATCCCAGTGAGGAGCGAGCGAACAGATCCGAAATAAACAAGTGAAGCCGCTCACTACGTCTGATCCATGTCATGCATGCTTTCAGTAGTAAAGTACCACGAGTGCGACTGGCATGGTTACTAACGCTTATTGTAATTGTTAACCGGAACTCTACCAGTCATAAATCCGATGGACTCACCCTAGAGGCTGTAAATCGAGCGTGCAGTCACCAAGCCATCACGTCTGCATTTAGGCGCCGAGGGAACCGCAGCCGTCAACCTCTGCTGGAACGCCGCAAGAGCCGACAGACGTTGGCACGGGACACCGGAAAAGAGGATGCCATCACCACCGGCGCAGCGGAGGGCGGTCGGATCCTGGTCGAATTAGCCCATTCCGTTCATGGCTTGGTTATAGGCATCGAACGGGCCAGGTTGTTTCCACGAGTCCCTCCTCCCTCCTTCTTTACGTTTACAGGTGACGGACAAAGGCCCACCAGACCGCGGGTGGCAGTACTGGAGAGCGGTACCGAATGGGCGTTTTTCCACTGCATCGTACACCGGTACCCTGAAATGTGGTTG
>NW_023596297.1:4755313-4767743 GCF_011947565.3 Pollicipes pollicipes
ATACGTAAACTCACTCAGGTTACGGATTCAGATTCCTATGCCATGACCTTCAGGTCAAATAGGTAAAATAAGGTTAAATTAAAGGTTGGTCTCCAAAGCGCCCCCCAAATCTAGGCCACTGTCTCTAAGCAGAAGGTCGCAAGCTCATCTGAGGTCATTGACCTTTTTTGACCTTTTAAAGCACATGGTGACCAAAATGATACAAGACTGCTCTGAGTTTTGCATTTGAATAACCGACAAAGATTACGCTAGGCAGTATGTTCATTAAAAAACAAAAAGTTTGACCCGGTTCATCTTAGGGCAATGACCTGTTCTGACCTCTGAGAAGTCAATTGAACAGGCGTAATGCGGTTCCTGCTGTCAATAAATTCCAAATGAGCACCAGAAACTATACCATACAGCAAGCCCTAGAGTAATAAATCGGGTTGGTTTTGACCTTGGTCTGACCTTCATACCTGACCTTTGGTCAACGTGATTTAATCATTCAATATTTGTGGTGCCTAAGTAAGCATCTCAGAGATGTATGTCTTGGTCAAACACTCCGTTGTAGTATCAGATTGATTCCCTAGATTCCCTAGAAATTGCCTTCGCTGAAACCATGGCCTGACTTTAACCTGTCATAAGTCAGCGACCTTATAAGGTGCATCTAAAAAGTTTATGTCAAACGATCCGCTGTGCAATTTTCTACGGCCAAGCAAAATTTGGCGCGGCTACGCCACGCCGTTAAGAAACCATTCGTGGAAAAACCTCAGAGGAGGGGGGCAACTTGACTCCACACCCGAGCGCGTGCTAATGTATTCTGTTTCACTTTAATGGCCTAAGATGTTAAAGAACAAAATAGTTTTGCCAGGCTCCTGATATTACGTCCATGCCAACTTGAAACAGATGTCTCTGTTTGCTGAAGCATCAGTCACGAGCTCATAAGTTTCATTTTTTGTGAATTGATTTTTTCACTCCCGTACGATCTTTTTGCGATGGAATTTTTTACTCTCACCCTAGTTCAAAAGCGATTTTAGCTCCGTGGGAAAAACAGAGATACCGATTTAAAGGTTTCGTCAAATCACGAGGATTGCAAATTTTGACCTTAGATTAAAATGCCAGGTCACAAGGGGTACGGAAGTTCTTAAGCAGTCGCCAATGTAAACATAGTTAAAACCTATGTTAATGCGTCGAGACGGATATTGAGAGCACGCAAATAAGCGTTAGGATTGTTGGGGTAAATTCCGACCGTTTCCGTTTCCCACATTGATCAGGTTAGCTCAGCTCACCTTTGAAAATTGGTCCACCAATAAAGTACACGAACGACACACTTTTTCCTGGTGTGCTCCTGAGTTACTTTATTATTAGGTACAACTGCGGAACAAAAGTACTCCAGGCACAACATGTGATGTTTAAGCAGCCCAGGGGTCATCAAAGGTCAACTTAGGCCAAATTTATAAAACCATCCAAATGAAAAATTGAATTGCTAACTGAACCTCTCTGACCAGTGCAATCCCTTACTGTGGTCAGAAATCTGTGTCGTACATGTACGGGTACCCCAAATCGCATAGCTGTTGTCTATATAATGCATAGCCCCTACGACGTTTGGCTACGTTTTTGTAACAAACTGAGAACAAGAACATTCGTACATGAAATTCATCGGCTTCGCAAACAAGATAAGGACGTGGTTGCACGCGTCCTTATGATGATAATGACGCGTCGCAGTCATTTATCTAGCCTTTCCGCTATCGGTAACAGAGGTCATTACCCTGGATGATCTGATATAAACTTAATTGTTCTTAAGTGACCTATTATGAACACATCATGCCTTAGAATAAAATTACATGTTTTCAGTAGTGTTTTAATTCCGCTCCCAAAATTAGCTAATTAAACTGCCTATTTGGGGCTCAGTATGTATTTTGCAGAAGCTACCCTTAGAGGTAGGTCATGACCTGGGCCAAGATTACGTGCTCTGTGATCATATGATGATTGCGCATGTAAATAAGTACCATTTGTCTATAGAAAAACAACAAATCAGGCACTCACCGTCACCTTTTCAAACATCTGAAATCTGCAAGCTGTTGGCATTATCATATTCTGTTACTCTAACCAAATTTGAACATGGCAAATGGCCCACAAAAAGAACGTGGTGTCAAAATTTGTGCAGAGGTTGACCTCTTTGACATACTTAGGCCACTGATCTTGGAAGACTTTACGTTAAATTTGCATAGAGGAGCCAAATTGATGAATGAACAAGAACTAGGACGAATTTTGTGTTGCTGCGTCGTGCGTTTAGTTTTGAGCTACGCTCGAAAAACCGTATGGGGAAGGTCAACTTACTCCCCCTCGGCCAGGCGCGCGTCAGGATGTACCACTGTACGCGAAAACACAAGCAATATGAGTTTATAGCTTAACGTAATTTTGCAGGCCTTTGGAAGTTTATGCCGTTTAAAACATTTAACTAGATCAGTCTGTGAGTGCGAATGCGTGGTGGGTATGCGGTGCCAAAAAATACCGGACAAGCTGCTTTCAGTGAACATCTAGGAATGTGCTATATCCAAACAACGCTTTGAATGGAACATGCGTTTCATGTGTCGTTTGCACTAGTCCCGCAGCTACCAGTGCTTGTAGGCTTGAGGAGCATTTTGGGTTTTTGGAGTTTCGTTCTGTTCCTATGCTCGAAAGAGATACCGATGACGAATGTGTCCGGGAATATCCTCCCGGTGTGTTGTTGGTATGCACAAAACGTTTCGACCAGTTAATCCTCGTCGTCAGGTATCGCGGAGTCTTGAGAAGGACTGCATGATTCCTGGCTTTCCAGTCATGTGCGCGGACACATACCGTCTAGAAAAAACAAATATGGCCAAATAGTCGACCATGTGTACCCATAAATAACCAGGCCAGTTACTTATGGCGCACATATCAAAACCTTTTTCAGCATTGACTTTCAAATCAACATAAACATACTTTGACTAACAGAAAGCTCGAGATTGATGCCATAACCAGCTCAACGACCTGGAGGTGCCAATCGTCAACTGTTGAAAGGAGGGCCGCTTCAGTTGTGTGTACCTTGGGCACCCCTTTCAGGATGTGCTTTGGGGCATTTAGGAAATTGGCCAAGTCGACTTTGACTTTTCACTTAAAACGAGATCACTTCAGACCACATGTTTACATCTGAAATTTAGCCCGTTTAAACAGGACAGCTTAGGTGAAGCAAATTCACCGAATGATTTAAGTCGTGAAGCAAATCCGCAGTGTGCAATTCGAGTTGAGGGATAATCCAAGGTACACTAACATCCGAGATGTAATAAGTAGGACAATACAAAATTATCACGCTTATCACAAGCACGTTACATTTTTTAGCATCAAGGTGAAGCGCATCTCGACACCACAACATAATCCAGAGGGGCTGCACAGAAGCACCTAGATACCGTAAATCGTCTTTAGTTTCCCGAATGTAGCTCTTCGTTGATTGTTGCTTAACAAACAGCAAATGCTGCATTAAATTACATAATTTTTCCACGAGAGAGTGCATTTGCTCATCATTTTGTGGTCTGGCATAGCGTGGCAAATGGTCAAGGTTTCTCATCCTTACCGGTGGCTCTCACGCAGTTGAGGAGATGGGGAAGCCAAAAAATGGTTCAATTTTATGACGCCAAATTTTGTAGGGATACGTCCTTCCACCTATTCCATCCACTGGATTAAGGAACTAACTAGGATCTCATTTCAGGGCAAAACATGAGAAAGATCCACTTATGCACCCAAATGATATCACTCTGCCACGCCTTTTGTTTACATCTTTGTCGCCCAACTTTTCAATAAACGCAGAACGTTTAGCTCCAACGGACGGAAGGTGGTCTCACGCGAGTGCTATGACTTGACGAATTGTTGTGTTGCCAGACGTGGATGCGGGCCCTGATGCTGGGCGCACCTCACAAGTAACAAGATCCCCGGTCCCCTTCTGAAAACGTCAGCTACATGTACTGAGACTCAGCTATGCAAGGAGCGGAATAAAGCGCGTATGATGCCCGTTGTGTCAGAACATTCCGCTGGAAACGAAGAAAGATTATATCTGTAGAATGCCTCTCCACACAGACTAATATGAGACGCACGAGGCATGAGAACACATTTATCTTCATAACCAGGTGTGAGGATAGGAAAGGAAGCATGTCCATTTATCAGTGTCACGGTGTCTCAGGAGGTCAATCCAGATGGCAGGATGAAATGCGGAGGTTCGAGCCAGAATATCCCACATATCCCACATGCGCACCTGTCTTACCCTGTGACCTCGTGTCAGAGTAACGCCCCGCAGCGTAAATGAGTGATGAGGACATGTCTCAGGACTTTAACAGCGGCAGCTTTAAGAGACCATCCACATTTATCTGATGTTTTGAACTGACAACCGTATGGAAGATCATTCGGTGCATTTCACAGCCCTGCCGTTTTTAAGACCTAAATCATTCTAGTTTTTGAGCTACACGCCCACAAAGATTTGCAGACTTTTTGGGGCGAAAATTTCAAGGTCACCTAGGCATGCATGCCGCTATAACTTCATTCAAATCCTGCTGTTCTATTGGCTACGCGGCGATTAAGACCAATAATAATATATTTGTCGAGCTGTTAATAGCTGGCGTTTGTGAGCACGATTTCTAAATATAACGGCCGCCAGTTGGCTCTCAATCAATGTTTGGCAAGGTATGGTGACGTAATAAAGTAATGGCAAATGAGGAGGGTATTGAGCTGTTGACTGACAAATTGACAAAGTGAGCTGGGTCCGGGTTCCATCAGATCCTTATTCTTTGGTCCCGAGAGACGCTCCAGCCCCTGTTCGGACCCCCTCACACAAAGTCCGTGACCGACTAGGAGCTACTAGCCTAGACATGACCCTCTGTTGTACACTGTGGGCCCCTTACCGAAAAAGAGGCCCAAACCACCGTCTCTGGGTCCCAGACGAATGAAAATCGTGGTTTCCAGTCACGTTTCTGTTTGAAAAACAGGCTCGCAGGATTAAGACTGACAGGGTGCCAATTGTTCGGCGTTCGTGGTCTTTGGCCGAGTTAAACATCCGCATTGTCTCAGGGGGTTCTCAAAAGGCACAAGACGACCTCTGACTGATATTTCAGGTAACGACCCTACGGGCCGAGAGTCTTTATATGATCTACAACCAATCCTTCGTGCTTTTATGCCCTCCAACCGGGCCTTTGATAGCATGTTCCGATGGGTCACCAGGGCCCTACTTCAGGTCTCATCGAGCACTGCCCTCGGTCGCCTCTGTACCCCCTGAGAGCACAGGACCCTCTACCGGCGGTGTGGGCCCCTGACAGATACAGGGGCACCGAACAGTGAAAATAATTGACTCCGGCTTTGTAGCTGATTGGGAAGTGGGCCCTGTAATACTCCGATCAGACCTTCGTACTCTTAGACCCTCCCATCGGGCCTTGGGTCATCGGACTCGGTGGGTCGTCCATGCTCTTAAGACCTCCTCGAACACTGTCTCTGGTCGACTTGGGATCCTTTGCCAGCACAGCACACTTTGCCACCACAGCACCGTCAGGCGCTGTGGGGGCCCCGACCAATGTAAATCGCCGGTTCCAGCTTTGTCTCTGTTTGCGATATGGGCCCTCAGAACCATGCTGCCACGGAGCCAACTGTGCGGTACTGAAGATGTCTGAACAACATGTATGCCCTTATCGCCTAAACTCGCATGGACATCTCTTATCTGGAAATGGGCTCTTTTCTGAGTCGGGCCCATCAGTTGAAGTTGAAGGCGGTGCGCAGGCGCGGCGGGGGGGGGGGGGGGGGCACACACGTCTTCCCTTTGGTCCAGACGGGCCCTTAAGGCTCCTCGGGATCGGCGATCAAGGGCCCGATAAGGGGGCTAGAAGAGTTGGCCTGTGGCTCTTTCAATGGATCCCAGCCCGCAAATGACCATAAGGGGGGCATTTTTCGCCGATTAGGGGCCCTACGCAATGAGTGCCCACCGGTCAGCGCGCGACCACGATTTTCGAAGTCTTTCCCTTGCCGGCCGAGGGCCCATTTCCAAAGCCGGGACAATCCTGGGGTCTGCGATTGTTAGTCCGGAGACCGTTTGCATTGATCGGGGCCCCTGAGGTAATGAGTGACCGCTGAGGTGGTCAGGGGGTCGGACCTGAGAGCGGTGCGCATAACAGGGGACCCTAGGTTGGCAAGGGCGCCGAGTCGGCCCCGGTTTTGTTTTCTGAATAGGGACAGGAATGTGACCCCAAATGTAAGGAACCCTCTTAAGTTGACCGGACCCGCTTATAATGAAAGGATATAGAATAAACACCACTGAAAAGGTTTATAATGAGACAGGGAAGGAGTCCTGCGCCCGACACGGGTCCAAGAACGCACGTGACCTCAGATCTCCACCCCATTTCGGTCAGGGGTCGATAAACTGAACTGAGGTGACCTGCCAATCATTAGACCCCCTGCGTGGGTAAGTGATCCTTTGGGGTTAATGAGGCCCCTGCGTCGATCCGGGGTAATCTGCTCTGGTCTGAAGGGCTTCGGCGTCAGGGAGGGACCGATGCATGATGCATCATTCTGCGGCCCTACTGATCGGCCAGGGGGCCCAGCCATCGTGTCTCTTGAATAGCAGTCACCTCAAATGGCGAGTTGGAGCGGAAATTCTCTTCATCCCTGCCCGGGGAAGGCAATGAGGCCCTATGGTGTTCTTCTTGCGGGGCTCTCTGTCCGCGAAAGGTCAGGGGTCTGTTAAGTGTTAAATTCACTACCCCCCCCCCCCCCTTAATGCAGGCATTCGTCGGCATGATGATGACAAATTAAGAAAACTGGGCCCCAGAAATAAAATGAGCCAAATCTGGAGATATTTCGGCGTGCCTTTTCACCGTGAACCCTTCATCAAACTGTGTGCGGTCCCCACCTCTTCTGACCAAAACTTTGGCCTTTTCCTTGGTTTCAGATGGAGCTGGTGAGATCTGAGATCGGTTCTTTTCGGGCTTAGGTGTTTAGATGGGCCCTTTCGGGACGTTAGCGGCCCAAATTCTCAGTCTAAAGCTTGTTATTTTATGATTTAAGAAGGGCCCTACTTGAGTCTACGATGGGTCCTTTCCAGACCGGAGAGGGCTCTTTTGTGCTCAAGATGGGAGACTGGCCTTCTGAGCCTGCGATGGGTCCACTCTTGACCAGAGATGGGCTCTTCCTAGGTTCAAAAAGTGAAGGTGGAACGTTTCCGAGGCGTAGCGTTCCCCGTTTCTCAGCCTATACTAGGTCCCTACCGAACTTGAGACGAGCCGTTTCTTAATTTGTGATGAACTCTTTCCAGGCATGGGAGAGCCCTCTCTGATCCTACGATGAGCCCCTTTCCCGGCCCGAGATGGCCCCTTTCCCGGCCCGAGATGGGCTCTTTTTGATCTCACGATAAGCCATTTCCAGGCCGGAAAGGGGCGTGCACCGTCCCTCGAGGTGACATAAGCTTTTCCTGTCTTGAAATGGCCACTTCCAGCCTAAGGTGTGTGTGGTGTGTGGGTGGGTGTGGGTGTGGGTGTGGGTGGGTGTGGTGTGTGGGTGTGGGTGTGTGGGTGTGGGTGTGGGTGTGGGTGTGGGTGTGGGTGTGGGTGTGGGTGTGGGTGTGGGTGTGGGTGTGGGTGTGGGTGGGTGTGGGTGTGGGGTGGGTGTGGTGTGGGGTGTGGGTGTGGGGTGGTGTGGGTGTGGGTGTGGGTGTGGGTGTGTGTGTGTGTGTGTGTGTGTGTGTGTTGTGTGGTGTTGTGGTGTGTGTGTGTGTGTTGTTGTGTGTGTGTGTGTGTGTGTGTGTGTGTGTGTGGTGTGTGTGTGTGTGTACTTAGTCTCATGAATAAAACATCCTGGGATAGTAAGAAATAGGGAAAGCTTTATGGAAAAATCAGCAGTCGACAGTGCTATTTATGTAGTTTTCAACGTTTCCATACATTGCGTATCATCATCAGGACGAGAAATGGTGTAAGCTCAATTAAGACACGACGAAATATTAGAGCATTCAACTAATATCGCTCGACATGACAATGGTCAAAGTCACAGAAATGAACGCAACCTCTTTACACATAAACAGAACAAATTGAGATATGCTTAAGAAAACACGCGACGAAATATGTTTCTGGCTTCGTATGAAAAAGGCTACCGTATAATTTGAAAAGTATATATGCATACCCTGATATTCTTTGGTGACTTTTGTTGGTGAATATCCCCATCCGCTACACATGACGCAAAGACAAAATGATACGACCCATGCCACAGCACACATGACTCCGCCCATTTTCATCCGTTTGGAATTTTCCCATACCTGTATGCATGCCATAACTCTATGCTCCTGTAATAACTTACATAACAGCATAACTTACATAGCTTACATAATAATAGCATAATTGTATGCTCCCACCCACATCATGACACCCTCAGCGCTTGGCAGAAACCGCCGGAAGCGTTTCTTGTTCCTGAAGAGCTCGAAGTTCGTTGACCTCAGTGTTCGACAGCTCAGGCCCACAGTGCGGTGCACGGTGTGCGGCCATGCGTACGTGACGTTTGACACTTTCCGAGACCTGAGCCTGCCGATCCCATCCATAACGAGTCAAGTGCACTTGCAGGGCTGCTTCGACGTTTTTACTAAGGAAGAGGTATTTGGCGGAGAAGAAAAGCCCACGTGCTCCATGTGCCAGAAGTGTCAAAAGTGTTCCTAAAACTTCAAGATTCAGATGTTCCCACGCATCCCTGTACCACACCTCAGACAGTTCTTGCTGCAGCTGGGTCAGAACGGACACAAACTCAGTACCACTTTGGATTTCTCCGCCAGTGGTCTGGACCTGTCGACATACTCTGCCGCACCGGGGGACTGGGTTTATCAGCTATACAGCGTGACATAGCACTCTGGCGTGAAGCACTCGGGCTTCTACTCGGCCAATTGTAAATACCCCTGTTTGGAAGTCTGGCATGACTAGCATGACATGGCACTGGAAGTCTGGCATGGGTACGACTCCAGAGTCCAGCCCATCCACATGCACTGCACGAACAGCTGCGAAGAGTACATGCTGGTTTTTTTTAGCTGGCCAGTCACTGACCTGCTACTGCTACCGACCTGAACGCCAGTAATCAAAGGGGTTGGAGAGGGCTGTCCCACGTCTAGTTCCACCGTCCAAACACTGAGCTTGCATACATACTGGGATATACTAAACTAACGATCTAAAAAAATGTCCCATGGCTTCTAGAGCATTTTACAAGAACTCATGTACGTATGCGTGCTTACCCACTGTGTCGTCCTAATACACAAGCCATGTCAATGATACAAAGAGAAGTAGCGGCAAGCAAACGACACGCATTGGCTGCTTCATGAGCAGACAGCTGTCCAGGCATGGCTGTAAAAAGGATATTTGAAGTTGTTTGACATAAACACATTCAGTTAACTAAGAGGCGTTGCCCACTGATATCAAAAGTCTGCGCACTTACGTCCTCTGATTATGTAATTTTCTCAATTTAGTAGGCTGTAAGCACACTTCTTCTCTTCCAGCTCATTCATATAACAGCCGGCGCCCGTTACAGGCGAACTGTACCGAGGCCTACTGGAATGTCCTGTTAGTGCCTTGCTTGGTTTAACTGCGTGGGTTTTGACCTGAGCTTAAACTCATGGCGGCCTGAAGCGGTACGCATATTCGTGTCCGTGCCCGCCTCGGTGGCCTGCTGCGGGGCAGCCACTGGTCATTAAACCAGCCGTTTACACGCATGGCTCGCATGGGCTCAGCGGCGCCCGCGTGCAAACAAGGCGAGGCCGTAGGCAAATGTTGGGGAGGGCTGAGTCAATTCCGCATTGTTTGCATGACATTGCTGAGTGAGTCGATTTGGATAGAATATAATAAGGGTCGACCAGCGTACATCGCTCTCACCGCTCTCTGAGAGCGAATGGTACCGCGGTGTCCACCGTGTTGCAAGACTTCAGCAACAAATGCAGCTGCGTGTATGTTCAACGTTTCACGTGGCACGTATGGCCAACTGCACACTCAGCGCAGCAAACATAATAATTGAGACATAAACAAAGCGGATGAGGTTACTGTGTCAAAACGCTTTTCTTCAAACCATGAGCATGCAATTTAAACGCCTTTCATACACTTTGGCACTATTCCACACCTCCCTGTTGCATGTTATCATTTCCCGCTTGAAAAAATTCCCCATACTCACTTGGTATCCTCACTCTGTAAATCATACATATCAGCTATCCACACAAGATAATGGAGCTGATGAGACACAAGTGCATTGAGCGACCCACAACGGCTTGCGATGGTGAACTTTTAAGATCTGTGCAGGAACAACTTTTGTGCCCGTACCTACGCTACTAACGCACGTGCCACCCGCCAGACATGGTATACAAAGTTGACCTGCCCGTTGCCAACGTTCCCAGTTCCGCTCCAGGGGTGCTTTTATAAATGCTTAAAAACCTTATATAGTGCACCGATATCTACTGCCCCTGCTTTTCCAGGACCCCATCGCCGTCAGCTATACTAAGAAAATCCGTTAGAAGCCGGCACCACGCACTGGTGCTCGCTGCTGCTGCACGCTTACATCCAACGCACTGGGGTGCAGAGGCGAAATAGTCTGCGACATGCCAACGCACCTGGCTGTCAGCCAAGGCCACTGAAACAGTTTTACTGAGACATTAGAAGAAACTGCGCAGATGAATCCTCATCCTTGGACACATACCTTCCCAAATGAAATGCACTTTCGTTATCACTCTGAATTACCGAATGCATTTCTTTAAGTCTGAAGGCAGCGGGAAAAAGTCGGTGCTTTGATTGCAGTCAAGTGTAAATTTCATCGAGAGTCAGAAACACACCACCGAGATTGCCACTGAGCTATCCTAATAGTGATGTTTGTGGCGTTTGCGGCTCGACTGGTGATCGTGAAGGCTCGCACTGTTGCATTCGCCCGGTCACGATTCATTACCGATAGCTAGATACATATACCGCGATAAATCCCTTTGATCTTGCCATCCCTGACTCGCGGATCGATGAGCATGCACGGATCAGTGCGCGGGAATTCCACCCTGGTTCCACGTTCAGGGATCGTGTGGCAGTTGCTGGGAATAACAGACTGATTATTTGCATCGTGTGCTGGGACTTTATCTGCCCTTTTGTAATGCGAAAGGTGTACTTTTAACACCCGCACTACTGGCGTTTCCACCTTCTTCGAACCGTGAGGGGGTCTAAAAAACGCAAAAGATCTTGAAGCTATGCAAGCTAGAGGCACGCGGAAATCGTCATTAGAAAGCCCTAGTCAAACTGCATGAGATAGGTGTATCTGAATAAAGGTGGATGTGACCTTTGACCTTGTAAACCACGTCAAAGTTGCGAAATTGCTAGCTCTTTCAAGAACTAAGCACTCACGACAAATCGGAAGACGGCGTTGGATGTGGCAGACAATCCGGGGACGACATAAGCATATGCACTGGAGAATGAAATCAGTAGAAAGAACAGTTTAGAAATCATCTTTGGAGTGCATTTCCCTGCGGGAATAAGAGTTTTTTTTGCAGACATGAGCTTAAGAAGGAGCTGATCGACTGACGGTCAGCCAAACTGCTCACTGCTGATAAGATTATGATTCCTCTTGGTGCCGCCCAAATGCGTTGCTGCGTTATGACTTCAGAGGTCGTACACCGAGTTAACGACCATTGTACACCAGAAGTTCTGGTTGCACGACGTTATATTGCTAACATGCGTTGTTTCGACAGTACTCGCTTCAAGCTGGCCTCATCCTGGCGAGTGAGCATAAGCCCATCTTGCAACGCTCAGTACTGTTAATGTGGCCAATGTTTGCACAAACATTAAAAAACCATTATAGTGCACAGTCCATAACCACTATCTCCAGGAATATTGACGAACGCTGGCACAGCACAGGAACTCTGAACTCATGTCAAACAACCAGGCCCTGCTGGCTTTTCCTTTTCCTATATCAACTGTGTTGATGATAATTTTAGTTACAATTGTCCCACGTGTTGTTATGTCCAGTCCATGGGTGAATGGTTCCTGAGACCATTTTATGAACTTTGTCTTCAACTATTGCATGCATCAACACGCGACCGAATGGCATGCATTAATGCGTGACCGGATGGCCGATTGAATGCCATGTGCTGGGATGGAGGTGGGGTCAATGTAACCCACCTGGCGTTTCAAAAGCTAAGAGGGCTAGAGACACGACATTAACAGGGTAGAAAGATCTAACTCCCGCTTGGTGTTTGAAGTGCCCTCAGATCTCGTGCAACTACCTTCAATCTAGATATCTCTTCTAAGCTAGAGATATCGGATGTTTATTTTAGGTCGATGACCTTATTTGAACTTCAGAGGGGCTGGGGAGGGGATGCCAATTGCCGCTCATTGCACCCGAGCACTTGTTAAGCTATCTCAAGTACTTAGCACCATATCTAAAATTTCTGTTTGTATGATACTGCTGTAAC